>NC_056741.1:643880046-644015046 GCF_019279795.1 Protopterus annectens | reverse complement strand
AAAAAAAAAAAAAAAAGCAAAGTAGGAAGTTTTAAGTTCTTTTTAGTATTGTTCTACAACATAGTATTTTTGTGTATTGTGTTAGTGTTTTTTGCTAAAGCATTATGTCAAAGGAACATAGGCCCTCAGGGTTCAAAAAGTGCATGAGGTGTGGTTATAAGATGTCTATAACCGACGACCACTCCTCGTGCGTATATTGTTTAGGCGCCAAGCACCTACAGGAGTCCTGTAGCGTGTGTCACGCTTTTTCATCTAGAGTCCTCCAAGAGAGGAAAAATAAATTAATTCTAAAAGGGTTGATTAAACCCTCCTTCAAGGAGGCCTTATCTTCCTCATCCTCTCCTACTAAGAAGAAGAAGGCATCGGCTCCGACCAGCTCGTCGGAACCGACTGCCAAGAAACCTAGGCAGGCTTCCCCATCGGCTCCACGGACTTCGGAGCCAAGGGCGGAACGGTCTGCCTCGATGCCTCCAGTATCGACTCCTCTGGTTTCGGAGTCGAGGACTGGGGCATCGAGAGGCGGGATATCTTCATCGGCTCCACTGATCTTGGAGCCGATGAGGGTTACCGGCTCAGACTCTTCCCCTTCGGCGCCAAAGCCCTCCTCGGCACCGAGGGAAATTGTTTTGGAATCTCCCTAGGAACCGATATTGGTCGAGTCCATTCGGAGCCGGTCCCCCAGTCCTTTGGAGCCGATGGAGAAGTCGGTTCAGACCCGATCGGTTTCATCTAGATCCTCCAAGATGTCTGATTCGGACATCGACAGGGTGCTCCTTAGACTTTTCCAGTCTCCTGTGTTCCAAAAGTTAGTTTCGGCTCCAGCCCATTCGGCTTCGGAGCCGATGGTCCACCCTGTAGTTATGATTCCTCCTCCAACAGCCTTGGCACCATTGGAGCCGGTGCTGGTGGAACCGAGGGAGGTTTTCGGGTCGACCCCGACCCTTACTCCAACCCCGGCTCTTGAGTCGGAGTTCGGTACACGGACCTCCTCTGTCGGCCCCGGGGGGGACGCTTCGGGACTGATGTTTTCGGTCCCAAGCCTTCCTCAAAGGTGCCGGCTGGGGTACCATCTACCGTGGCCACGGGGTTGGACCTTCCCAGGATTCTGGTGGTCCGGCCTTCAGGGCCATGAGGAGTGCGTTAGCCAAATCTTCTTTGGCTACCTCCACGGTATCTCCAGCACCTTCCCTGCATACGGAGACTGGGTCTTTGGCAGTTCCCCTGTCCTTAGACAGCGGAGCCCGGGGCCTGAGGTCACCCCCACTGGGGTTCCCTCCTGGAGGTCCCTCTGAAGCTTCTTCTGAGGAACCCCCAAGGAAGAGATCGTGCAAGAGGAAGCACGTTGACTCCCCCGATGAGTCTCTCACATCAGACACTGATCTTGATGATGCAGAGGGGTCCCCTAAGTCGTCCTCAGATGATGTCTCCTTTGCAGACATCCTGGAAGCCCTAGAACAATGAGGCGGCTGGCATTCCAAGCCCCCTTCTGCTGACGAGTCGGTGTTCCTTAAGGCCTTCGGGGCACAGCCCTCCGCCTCCTGGGTGTCTCCGCCCTTCGACGAGCTCATAGATTTGATTTGTCGAAGGGAGTGGGAACACCCAGACTCTGTGGAACCGGTGCCTGCTCGCCCAAACAAGTTCCTGTCAGCACCCCCTGAAAAGGAGTTTTTGATGAAAGGTGTGGCTGTAGATGCCTTGGTGGTGGCATCTGCTACCCAACAAGATGTAGCAGAGGCTTCAACGTCCGTCCATCCTCCTAATAAGGAGTCTTGGAGCATGGATTGGTACGGCAAGTGCACCCTCAGTTCAGCGGCCTTTACCCTAAGATCCCTGAACTACCTAACGCACTTTACCAGGTTTCAGAGGTATCTGATCAAGGAGCTTTCAGATACCTTCTTGGGTAACCTACCTGAGCAGCTGGCCCAGACGGTTGGCTCTCAGTTGGCTACACTGTCATCCATATCAAACTCGTCCATGAGGCTCATTTCTTATGCGGCCGAAGGGGCGAGTAGAGCGGCGGGTACAGGTATTGCTCTACGGAGGCAAGCCTGGCTCCACCTGTGTCATTTTGCGGAAGCCTTCAAGTCTTCCTTTGCCGACGTTCCCTTTGATGGGTCCTCTTTGTTTGGACCCAAGGTAAAGGACACATTGACCCGCTGCGAGCAAGAAGGTAAGACTTTGACTGCCGTAGGGGCACGATTTTCCACTCCCTTTCGGCCTTACCCCAAGGCTAAAAGAGGAGGGAAAATGTGGTTCCGTAGATCTCAGAAGTCTTATACCTCACAGCAGGACGATCCCCCTTCTAGAGGCAGAGGAGGGGGAAATTCTTCTGGAAGACGCCGTCCCAGAGGCGGCAGAGGCCCCCGCAACACTGGAGACTGCGAGTCCTTTCGTGGCTCTTCAGCCTTTCACAATCCCTGAGGGATTGCCCGACTGTGCAGCTCTGGAGCCAGTCGGGGGTCATTTTTCGAGGCACCTAAAAGCCTGGGAAGGTATCACTCAGGATCGATGGGTGCTTCGAATTATCGCCGGAGGTTACGCCATTCCCTTTTCTCACTCCCCACCTCAGTCCAAGAAAATCCTGGACCCGCCACCCAGTCAACGGGAAATTGCAGCCTTAGAAGTCTCAAAGCTGCTTCAAAAAGGAGTCATCCAACCGGTCCCCGCAGACCAGATCGGATTAGGGACTTACTCAAGATTCTTTTTGGTGCCAAAAAAGACCGGGGACTTGAGGCCCATTTTGGATCTCAGCATTTTAAATCGTTCAGTCAAAAAGTCCAAGTTCCAAATGGTCACCCTACAATCCATTCTCCCACTGCTGGAGAAAGGTGTTTGGATGTGCTCCATAGATCTCAAGGAAGCTTATTACCACATCATGGTACACCAGGAGTCCAGGAGACATCTGCGCTTCAGCCTAGGAGACAGTCATTTTCAGTTCCGCGCGCTGCCCTTTGGTCTCACCACAGCCCCCAGGGTGTTCACCAAATGTTTGGCGGTTGTGACTGCTCACCTGAGAAGTCTAGGATTCCAGGTGTTTCCGTATCTAGACGACTGGCTCCTAACTGCCACCTCCAAGCATCTACTACTGCAGAATCTACAAGCCACAATATCACTGGGCACTTCCCTTGGAATCACCTTCAATTGGCCAAAGTCTGTGTTGCTGCCATCTCAACGAATAAGATTCATCAGAGCAGAAATAGACTCAAATCAAATGCGGGTCTATCTCCCTACAGAAAGGATACAAACCATACAGGCTCAAGTTCGAGCTTTACTTCTCAGATCCAAAGCCCCAGCCAGAATGGTCCTGCAGCTATTGGGATCCATGTCCGCCACTGTGCTTCTAGTTCCCCTAGCAAGGCTGCACATGAGAATTCTCCAGTGGCTTCTTTCAACACAGTGGTCTTTTCAGGATCTCCCTCTCAGTCACCTCATATGGATCACGGAAACCTGCAAACGGGACCTTCGCTGGTGGCTAGTGCCCTCCAATCTAGATCAGGGACGACCCTTTGTTCCACCTCCTCCGGTGGCCACTTTGACTTCGGACGCCTCCCAGATGGGGTGGGGGGGGCATTCCCTGGGCAGGTCAGTCCAAGGCAAATGGCATTCGGAAGAGAGCTTCCTTCATATCAACATTTTAGAAATGAGGGCGGTGCTTCTGTCCCTACAAGTCCTTCACGATTACCTCCCTCAGGGCGTAATTGCCGTTCACTCCGACAACATGTCAGTAGTCTGGTACCTGAACAAGCAGGGAGGGACCAGATCCTACCCCCTTTGCAGAGAGGCCATGAGGGTTTGGGAATGGGCGGTGTCGACCAAACGATTTCTAGTGGCGACTCATATCCCTGGCAAGTCCAACGTGATAGCCGACAGACTGAGCAGAGCTATCCTCTCTCCTCACGAGTGGTCTCTGAACAATACGGTTGCAACTCTGATTTTCAGCAAATGGGGAATTCCTTGTTGCGACCTCTTCGCAACCCCACTGAATGCGAAGTGCAAAAACTTCTTCTCCCTCATTCCGGCCCTGGGAGAGAACCCTATGGACGCACTGGCCCATCCATGGCCCACGGGCTTGCTATATGCTTTTCCACCAGTTCCCCTCCTTCCCAGAGTGATCCAAAAGGCGTCTCACTTAGGGAGCAAAATGATCTTAGTTGCTCCTTACTGGCCTCGTCAGGTATGGTTCCCCTATCTGCGGAAATATGCACTGGAAGGTCCATGGTTCCTGGATCAGATCCCAGACCTATTAGTCCATCAATCGGGACTACTCCACCAGTCTCTCCACACCTTGAAGTTAACAGCTTGGCTCCTCCTCTTCCGACTATAGTCAGGAATCATACCTTAGACCCGGAAGTCATACATATCTTATCTTCGGTCCACAAACCTGCCACTAAGAGATTATATTCTAGTAAATGGAAGAGATTTGCTATTTGGGCTCAACTCCGGGGTCTGGATCCCATCACTATTCCTGTATCGGAAGTCCTGAAATTCCTAACTTCCCTATTCAATCAAGGTTCTTCTATCTCTACCATCAAGGTTCAACTGGCAGCTATTTCCAATTTTCATGAGTCTACAAATCCACCTTTAATGAGCAACAGATTGTGTAAGACCTTCATGAAAGGGGCTGCGCTTTTACGACCTCCGATTTCTCATCCTGCTCCCCCATGGGATCTCGATGTGGTGTTACGTGCCTTGACTTCCTCCCCCTTCGAACCGGCAGCAACATGTGATATGAAATTTCTATCATGGAAAACTGCCTTTCTGGTCTCGATTACTTCTGCCAGAAGGGTTTCAGAGCTTCAAGCTTTGTCTGTAAAACCTCCGTACCTGGTTTTTCACAAAGATAGAGTATCTCTCAGGCCAAATCCATCCTTTGTCCCTAAAGTTTGTTCCAGTTTTTGTCTACAACAGTCATTAGAACTTCCAGTTTTCTTTCCAAAATACTCAAACAAAGTGGAATACATATTCCACACATTAGACGTCCACAGGCAATTGCATTTTTATTTAGATAGGACCAAACAAACAAGGAAAACAGATCAATTGTTTGTGTCCTTTGCGGATAATAAATTGGGCAAAGCCGTCACAAAGGTCACTATTGCCAAATGGATCAGGGACTGTATTACTCAAGTTTATTCCTCTTCTAATAAAGAGCTTACGACCTCTGTCAAAGCTCACTCTACAAGAGCTATGGCTACTTCAATTGCATTCCATTCTAAGCTTGCCATTAGTGACATTTGTGCTATGACTACGTGGTCTTCCCCGCACACTTTCATTTCCCACTACAAATTGGATGTGGCATCTCGGGGGCGAGCTTCATTTGGTTCCACAGTGCTCAGGAGTGTTTCCCAGTGAGCCACCCAGGATTTAGGTGCTAGGGACGCTGTCCCATCAGTACAGAATGTAGGTGAGATAGGATCACATAACATCTTTTAGTTATGTACTCACCATAACTTTAGATGTTTGGGATCCATCTCGCCTACATTCCCAATAACCCACCCTCCTTCCCCCTTCCTTGGAGATCAGAAGAGATCGGACGGTCCAAATTCTATTGTTTCATCTTGAAACATCTGGCAATATTATATAAACAAGTTATGTGTGTGTGCATGAATGCGGACAAACAAGATCTGGGGAATTAGTGGTGGTGCATCCTGGGATAGAGTATAACTCAGACAATAAGAGGCTTCGCTCTATAGCATAGCGTGCCGAGTCGGAGCCGAGGGATCGGCTCCGAACCCATCAGTACAGAATGTAGGCGAGATGGATCCCAAACATCTAAAGTTATGGTGAGTACATAACTAAAAGTTATGCTTCTCCTGCTATGAGGGCATTAATCAGAAACTCTCATCTGAAGTTGACCGCATGTTGGCTGAGCCCCTTTTTAATAAAACTAGAGATAAATATAAGGATAAAGATAAAGACAGAGAGAGAAAAATGAAAGAGAAAGCATAAAATGGATGATAACAGAGGTAAAAGCGTTGAAAAATTCTCCCCAGATTCCAAAAATGCCAGACCTGAAGAAGGTTCCTGTTTTCATTCCCCTTCTGTGGTTTAAAATGCAACATAAAACAGTGTCTGAGCATTCTTCTGTTAAGTTTGTGAAATTAGGCAATGTTTCTTCCATTTCTGATGCTGAAATCAGAAAAAAATGCCTTCTGGAAATTCATCTGAAAGACACATCACATCTTTCCAAAGTAATTCTTTGTCTGCAAGTGAAAGTCCTGCAAAAATATCTCTTGCTTCATTCCTTTCTGGTACTAGAACAGACAGACAGAGACGCCTCATCTTTGCCAAATTTTTCTGTGAAGTCATTCCAGTCCTCCATACTGGCTGTCATGTGGGCACAGGTCCTGATTAGGCAAGATTTATTTGTTGATATTAACAAAGTTGTCAATATTGACTGAACTCTTGGACTTCCAAGATGGCTACACCTTGAGTAACAGCTTAATTTCAGCTCTCCCAGTATGTAAACAGAATCTCAGAAGGGCTAGCCAGTGAACTAATAATTTGGGGTAAATTTCAGTAATTGGCTACTAAGTGCACTGCCTGGATGCCAGCAAAAAATAAATTTAGAGAACTTGAAAGAAAATCATTCAGAAAAGGTAAGGAGAAAACATTGTCTGGGAAGACTCCTGCAGCTGTTCAGAAAAAAAAGTAGTTCAAGTTCCAGCTTTGGTGCAAGACATGACTTCCAGTAATCTACAGGGAAAAAATAAGTCAGGTGTGCTCAGAACTGATTGAAATAAATGAAACACTGAAGGAGTATATCAACTAAAATAACAAAAGGCTGGGAAATTTAAGAATCTTTAAATAGATATTTGGCTGAGCTGATAAAACTGCAAAACTCAGAGGATGAAATGAAGAAAAGGCCGGGTGAGTATGAGACTGCTGAAGAAGAGATGTTTCAGAAAATGGTATAATTAGAGTCAGAGCACACAGGGAAAACCTGAGAATGTGATGCTGTCTTTATTCCTCCTCACAATAGGGTCTCGGATGTGACCTTTGGATCCAGCTCAGCCATATTCTTCAGACTTGGATCAGACTCTCAAGCTCCTGCCTCTTACCCATAATGCAATACACCCACCCAAGCACCTCAGATGTTGTTTGCTGCTTCAGCGTCCAGATGCAGATCTCTGTACTCTCGAGCTTGTTATCATTTTATATTACAATATCTTGGTGGTTGTAAGTCCTCCCTCTTTAATTCTTTTATTTTATTGCAGTGTGTGTCTGCATGTGGAAGTTTCCCTCTTGTTTTTATATATATATATATATATATATATATATATATATATATATATATATATATATATATATAGTTCCCTATCAGAAGCCTGAAACACTATAAGCCTGAAAATCAAAATCCTGAAACCAAAAGCCTGAAAACTCAAAATCCTGAAAACCCAAAATCCTGAAACTCAAAATCCTGAAAACACAAAATAGACATACTGACATCATTGTGGCTTTGCTATTGTTAGCCCTGTGGTGTTAGATCATGCTGTTCAGGTAAGTGTCTGTTGGTTTTATGTTAGGGTTAGGGTGGTATAAGTGAGTTAGGGTTAGGGCGAGGTTAGGCATTTATACAATAGTGACAAAAATTAGGTTAGGCGGTTTAAGTGAGTTAGGATTAGGCTGGTTAGGTGAGTGTGCGATAGTGACGGACCTTAGGGTTAGGGTTAGGGTTAAGGTCAGTCGGTAGATATTAGTGTGTTTGTATTGGCATATTAGCATTATTTGTGTTTTCAGGATTTTGAGTTTCAGGATTTTGGGTTTTCAGGATTTTGAGTTTTCAGGCTTTTGGTTTCAGGATTTTGATTTTCAGGCTTATAGTGTTTCAGGCTTCTGATAGAGAACCATATATATATATCAGTGTTACAGTTAAATATTGTTATAGTTATAGTTAAAATTTAAAGTTAAAATTAAGTAAGCATTAATGTTAAAGTTAGAATTACAGATGTTAAGTTGTCTATCTCGCCTTCATTCTTGCTGGATGGGTTCGGAGCCGACCTCGGCTCCGACTCGGCCACTCTAAAAGCTCGAGAGTTGGTTCCACTGGCTCGAGGCTCCCCTTATATCCCACAATGCTAGGCGTGTATTACCTCAGATCTCGTTTGCCGCTACAGCTATCGAGACGTGTTGCTTCACCGGCTTCAGCTTAGTGTAGGAACTACTTTAAAAATTTGAATTAAACCCTTTAATTTAGTTTTTCCATACAGTTTCCCCTTACCTTAAAGGTCTCTTATCCCTTTAATCTAATTGTTCTTTATTTTTACCTTAAGAACTTATAGTTCTTCCCTTAGGCCTTTGGGCCCTCCCATTCCCTTGGAGTGTGTGTGTTTCTGTAGGGACTTTTATACAGTAAACTAATTTTTTAGTTTAAATTTCTATTTTTAGTTTTTTGTAAGTGTAATCGGTGTGCTTGTGTTGTGTGTGGTTACACTTGTTCCTTATTATGTCCAAGGATTCGAAGGTCTCAGGCTTCAAGAAGTGTGACTCGTGCTGTCAGAAAATGTCTCTGACAGACGGTCACACTTCTTGTGTGTACTGCCTGGGACCTTTACACCTGCAGGACTCTTGTGCTGTATGCCATGGCTTCAGCCCTAGAGTCCTGCAGGAAAGAAAAACAAGCTGATCTTAAGGGCTTGCTTAAGCCTGAGGGTCCCCTACTGCTACTCGGGTAAACCCTCTAAGGCTCATAGGTCTCGACTCCAGCCTCTGAGTCGGCGCCTAAGGCTTCGAAGCCTACTAAGACATCGGCTCCGGCTGGAGCCGATGAGACTCAAACTGCTACTCCTGTGGTTCCGGCTTTAGAAATTTCTGAGTCGGCTCTGATCAGACCATCGGAGCTGACATCTAGAAAGAGGTCTAGGTCACCGTCCCTTGGCTCCGTTCATTCGGCTCCAGCATCTCCTTTGCTGTCTGAACGGAGCTATAGATCTCACTCCTCTAGATCATCCAGGCTTTCGGGTCATGATCTTCAGAGGGTAGTGAGTCGACTTCTTAAGTCCGAGGCACTGGCCCAAATGCTTCAGAGTCCGACTCATCAGTCGAAGCTTGACCCTATTCCTCAAAATGTTCCTCCTCCGACTCCTTTGAGCTCGGAGCCGGGGCGCTTCGGACCCGAGACTGTGGTAGCGTCGGAGCCGATACAATTGTCTTCAGCTCCGTCGTCGGCTCCGATTTCTTCCTTGGAAGAATCTCGGCGCCGGACTTCCCTCGCCCGGGGTGAGTGGCATCGGACCCTTGTCCCACCCCGCCTCCCTCTTGGTGCTTCGGCGCTGGTGAGTTCGGCTCCGACATCGCCTCGAGCCATCGCTGTCAGTGCCGAGGAGGTTTTCAGCTTTTCGAGCGGGACCTCTGGCTCTGCCTGACAGGGGTGCTCGAGGTCATGCGGAGTGTGTTGGAACCTGGTTCAACTCCACAGTCGGTTCCGTCCGTCCGTCCCTCCCTCTTCGGTGCCTCAGGTTATGTCTACTCACTCCCTCATCCCGGACCACAGAGAGCCAGCTCCTCAAGAATCCCCTGTGGGGATCTCATCCTCTTCTGAGGCCTCTCCTGAATTGGCAGGGGAGCCCCCTAGGAAGAGAAAGTGTAAGAGGAAGCACATAGACTCACCTGAGTCTGTCACCTCTGACACAGATTTAGAGGATTCCGAGGGTTCCCCGTTCCCCTTCTGAAGATGTCTCCTTCGCAGACATTCTAGAGATCCTGAAACAGAGGGGAAATTGGCCAGCCCTTAGCCCTTCGGAGGATGAATCTGTGTATCTTGAGGCGTTTGGCTCTCGCCATTCCACCTCCTGGGTGTCCCCCCCCTTGACCCCCTCATGCAGGTGGTAGCTAAAAAGGCTTGGACGGCTCCTGACTCTGTGGACCCCACCCCCAGGAAACCTTCAAAGTTTATCACAGCACCAGCAGATAAGCAATTTCTGACTAAGGGAGTCTCTGTGGATGCTATGGTGGTAGCTGCCACCACTAAGAAGGAGCTAGCTGATCCTTCAGTGCCTATCCATCCTCCTAACAAGGAATCTAGGTCGATGGACAGGTACGGGAAGCGGATGTTTCGCCAGCGACCTTTGCTATGCTCGCTGAACTACCTCTGCCATTTTACTCGTCTTCAAAGAGACTTGATCAAGGAAGCGAGTGAGATGTTAAAGGATCCTACAGCTGCGGGTTTTCAGGATAAGATGAACGCTCAGCTGACTACCCTTAATTCTATCGCAAACTCCTCCATGCCTCCTCTCATATGCGGCTGATGGAGCGAGCAGAGCCGAGGGACAGGTGTTGCCTTACGCAGGCATGCCTGGATGCGGTTATGCAATTTTATGGACCCCTTTAAAACGTCTTTCACTAATTCCCCGTTTGATGGATCATCCCTTTGTCGTCCTCAAGTGAAAGAGACTTTGACGAGGTGCGAGACGGATGGCAAAACTCTTTCTGCCGTCGGAGTCCGTTTTTCTACTCCTTCTAGGCCTTACCCCAAAGGCCAGAAGAGTGGAAAAATGTGGTTCTGCAAACAATCTCAAGGGAACTTGCCTGACGCACAGAGTCGGTTTCCCTCCAGAGGCAGAGGAGGGAACAACAATGGTAGACGTCGCCCTAGGGGCAGGGGAGGTCCGCAGAACCAGGGCAAACGAGAAATTTTTTTCTGATAAGCCCTTCCAGCATCCCTGAGGTGTTGCCCGACTGTCCACCTTCGGAGGCAGTCGGGGGAAGATTATCACTGTACCCAGAAGCCTGGCGTTCCCTAACTCAAGACAAGTGGGTACAGTCCATCATTTCCGAAGGCTATTCCATTCCGTTTGATCGCATTCCAAACCAATCCAAAAAATCCCTTCCAGATGTTCCACCCGCTCAAAGGGATCTTGCAGCATTGGAAAATTCAAAGCTGCTTGCAAAAAGAGCCATTCAGCCAGTTCCAGCAGACCAGCAAGGATCCGGAATCTACTCCAGGTTCTTTTTAGTTCCAAAGAAAACAGGGGACTGGAGTCCAATTTTGGATCTCAGTATCTTGAACAAGTCTGTCAAGAAAACAAGATTTCGGATGGTCACGCTACAGTCCATCCTTCCCCTGTTGGGAAAGGAAAACTGGATGTGCTCTATAGACCTTCAGGATGCGTACTATCATATAAAAATGAACAGACGCTCCAGAAGATTCCTCCGCTTCAGGCTGGGAACCAGTCACTTTCAATTCAGAGCCCTGCCCTTTGGACTCACCACTGCCCCGGTGTTTACCAAATGCATGGCAGTGGTAGCTTCTCATCTGAGACGTCAAGGATTCCAAGTGTTTCCATACTTAGATGACTGGCTCCTCACAGCTCCTACCAAGCATCTTCTTCTGATTGCCAGAGACTACGCCTTCGCATTTTCAAAAGTTAGGTATCTCAATAAATTGCGAAAAGTCTGTTTTGTCGCCTTGTCGTTATTACCTTCATAGGCAAATCTAGATACAATCAACATGTCTGCAAGACTTACAGGCCAAAGAATAGCGGACATACACAAACTGGTCTCTCTTCTATTCCACACCAACAGAGTCAAAGTCAGATTGGTTCTAAAAGTACTAGGGATTATGGCGGCTGCTATCCCTCTACTTCTGTTAGCCAGATTTCACATGAGAATCCTTCAATGGATGCTCTTCACACAGTGGTCATACCAGCAACTTCCGATGTCTCACACCATTGTGATTATGCAAACATGCAGGAACCACCTTCTTTGGTGGATTTCTCCCCCACAGCTCTTTCAAGGAAGACCCTTTGTTCTTCCTCCTCCGGTTGCTACTCTGACAACGGACGCCTCCCTGATCGGGTGGGGGGGGGGCATTATCAGGGCAGAACAGTCTAGGGCATTTGGCAACCAAACGAACGCCACTTGCATATAAATGTTCTAGAGATGAGAGCAGTGCTTTTAGCGTTGCAAGCCCTTCAAGACTCTCTTCCCTTGGGAACGATAGCAATTCAGACGGACAACATGTCCGTAGTGTGGTATATCAACAAACAAGACGGAACCAAGTCCTACCCCCTATGTCGAGAAGCACTCAGACTGTGGCAATGGGCGATTTCTTCTCAGCGGTTTCTGATAGCAACGCACATTCCCGGGAAGTCCAATCTTATCGCAGACAAGTTGAGCAGAGCTATCCTCATGCCTCACGAGTGGTCTCTGAAAGATTCTATCTTGGAGAAAGTTTTTCTCAAGTGGGGTCAGCCTTGCTGCAACCTTTTTGCTACTCCCCAAAACAGCAAGTGCAAAGATTATTTCACCCTCTTCCCCTTACCAGGCCAGCCCAGCAGAGACGCTCTAGTCCAAGTTTGGCCCCGGGACTTCTGTATGCATTCCCTCCCTTCCCACTAATCTCTCAAGTGATACAGAAAGCTATCGCTCAGAAGGCCTCATTAATCCTCATTGCTCCTTACTGGCCTCGACAGGTTTGGTTCCTTTCTACATCAATTTCTGTTGGAGCAACCCTGGCATCTGGACCTAGTTCCAGATCTTTTGATCCATCAGTCGGGTCAGTTTCATCGCTCCCTAACATCATTGAACCTCACTGCTTGGTTCCTCCAGTTCCTACCTTAGCCAGGCTTCCTCAAATATCTCACACTGTTCGAGATATTTTAATAGCTTCCCATAAATCTTCCACTCGAAAGATTTATCTTAGTAAATGGAAACGTTTTGCCTATTGGGCTCAAGGAAGGGACTTAGATCCTTTCACTGCTCCCATCCAAATAGTTCTTGATTTTCTAGCTGAACTCTTTCATACAGGTTCATCTCCTTCTACTCTCAAAGTCCAATTGGCAGCTATATCTAACTTTCATGTGGGCATTTCAGATTCTGCCATCATGTCTCACAAGCTTTGCAAAGCCTTTTTGAAGGGAATTTTTCTACTCAGACCTCCTATAAGGAATCCTCCTCCTTCTTGGGACCTTAATTTAATTCTCACTTCCTTGATTCTTCCCCCTTTCGAACCTGCAGCTTCCTGTTCATTAAAATTGCTATCATGGAAGACTCTCTTTCTGGTAGCTGTTACTTCAGCTAGAAGGGTTTCAGAACTTCATGCACTTAGCTGTCGACCACCATATCTGTTGTTCCATAAAGACAGGGTATCCTTACGAACCAACCCATCCTTTTTACCTAAAGTAGCCTCAAGGCCTAACCTAAATCAAAGCATTGACCTCCCTGTGTTTTTTCCAGAATATTCTAACAGGTCTGAACAAAAATTGCATTGGCTAGATGTTCATCGTCAGTTAAGGTACTATTTGGATAGGACCAAACAATTCAGAAAAACTGACCAGTTGTTTGTCTCTTATGCAGAAGGCAGAAAGGGACTTTCTGTTTCCAAGGTATCACTATCCAGATGGCTAACATCTCTGATTTCCCTTGTTTATGAAATTAGACACCAAAAGCTGCCTAACAAACCTAAGGCCCACTCCACCAGAGCTTTGGCTACTTCTATAGCCTTCCAAGACAGACTGCCTATTGACACCATTTGTGCAGCTGCTACTTGGGCTACTCCTCACACTTTCATTTCACATTATAAGTTGGATTTAGCTTCTAGACATAGAGCTAACTTTGGTACCACTGTTCTCAAGAGTCTGTTCTGATAGGCCACCCGGGACAAGGTGCTAGGGACGCGGTCCCATCCAGCAAGAATGAAGGCGAGATAGACAACTTAACATATAGAAGTTATGTTCTTACCATAACGTTCCATGTTAGTTGTCTTCTTCTCGCCTTCTTAAGGCCCCACCCTCCTTCCCCTAGCCGACAGACCTAGAGGAGTTTGATTGTGACCTCTCTTTCTACCACCTCTTGTGCTATAGGTATATGCTCTGCTGTGCATATTTCCCTGGATCAGACTTCAGGTCACCTTTCCTTTTCCTTTTTTTATAGAGGTGGATTCTGCTTTTCCAGTATTTCTGGTTTTATTATTAGCTGGGCCTAGCTCACAAATGAGATCTGAGGTAATACACGCCTAGCATTGTGGGATATAAGGGGAGCCTCGAGCCGGTGGAACCAACTCTCGAGCTTTTAGAGTGGCCGAGTCGGAGCCGAGGTCGGCTCCGAACCCATCCAGCAAGAAAGAAGGCGAGAAGAAGACAACTAACATGGAACGTTATGGTAAGAACATAACTTCTATTTTTGTAGTGTAGTCTTAGTTAACTTCTGGTTACTTGCCTATTCTTAGCTTCTTATCCACTTGTTAGTTTTTGGCGGGCTTTGTCAGAGTAATGTTGGACAAACATTCACCCAGCTTTAAATGTTGTACTTCTTGTGAGCATAAAATCCCCAACCAGGATGCCCACAGGGAGTGTGTATATTGTTTAGGGGCAAACCACTTAAAGGCAGAGGATGCTGTCTGTGCCTCTTTCAGTCCCCAAGCTCTAGCTGATAGAAGAAATAAACTGATTCTCAGGAGTCTTCTTCCTTTATCAGCTCCAGAGGCTCAGACCCCTTCCTTGGCTTGCACTTAGTCATCTTCTACTAAAGAGGCAAACAAGAGGTCTCTTCCTGTTTTCTCAAGAGACTCTGTAAAGCCTAAAGTGATGTGTAGGAAAACTTTGGATCTGACTCCCTCGAATCAGAAGAAAATGCCTACCCCTTTGGATCCACCAGCATCCTCGAATCCAGGGGAAGTTATTTTACTATCACCTCCTCCTCTGTTGGATCCAGTGTCTCAGGATCTGAGAGCTTCGACTAAGTCTCTGGCTCATTCAATTAAATCTAAGCACTCCTAACCCACCCTTGTTTACTTCATCCAGATCCTATTGAAGCTGGTCTGAGGAGGATATGGACAGGATGATGAGGAGATTCCTCTAAGCCCAGATCCAGATGGGGGTAGTCTCGGCTCCATTCCCTGTCAGATCCATGAGCTACCCAGGCCATACCATCAGGACTCCTTCTCCGATCTGGCCTTCAGTTTTGAGTTGCAAGGTTCAGAACTACTGTGTGTGTCGGGCTCGGTGCAGGGGAAGCTCTCTTCCTTGACTCCGAGTTTACCCTTGATTAGCCCTGTTCCAATTCTGTCAGAGCAGAGCGAGTCTCGGAGCTGTGGTATCAGTGCTGGGTTCGGGGGAATGGGGTCAGCTCAATCTTTGTTGAAGGCATCTCTTCCCCTAGACACCCTGGCACTTGGCAGCTCAGGTCTGGCCCCTTCTAGAGGCCACAGATCCGGGATGAGTCCTAGCTGTTTTCCCTTTGTGGCTTCAGCTTCAGGGGAGATGAAGAAGATTTCTCCCAGGCTGTCAGCTTTTCAGGTAATGGAGAGATTTTTCCCCAGGTTCGACATCCATCTCCACATGTCCCATCGGGTCGAGGATTTGAGCCCATTCGTCCTGCCATGAGTCAACACATCCTGAGCACTCTCCAAGATCTTCCTGGTCAGGAGGGATCTCTTTCTTCCGGCACTTCCCCAGAGTACCCCACTGAGGAAGTTCCTCAGAAGAAGAACTGTAAAAGGAGGCAGATTGATTCCCCATTAGAGTGATTAACCAAGGACACTGACTTTGATGAAGTGGAAGGATCCCCCCAATCCTCACCTGAGGACATCTCCTTTGGACTTTGGGGGAATTCTAGAAATCCTGAAGCAAAAAGGTGGGTGGTCTTCCCAACCTCCTTCTTCTGAGGAGTCAGTGCTCTTGGAGGCATTTGGGACAGGCCCATCTATGACCTGGGTGACCCACCCCCAGCAGACGACCTCAGTGATTTGGTTTCCCGCTGGGCATGGAAGGAACCAAACACCATCAAGCCCATCCCCAAGCACCCTGATAGGTTCCTGGTACGTCCGGCAAATAGAAAGCATTGGAGGAAGGGTCCCGTAGTTGATGCCATCATGGTGGTAGCAGTCACTAAGAAAGAACTGGCAAAAGAAACTGCCAATGTCCATCTACCTAACAAGGAGTCTAGAGTGTTAAATGGGATTGGCAAGCATGTTTATGTCTCAGCCACCTTTGCGCTGAGGTCGTTAAAAATATGTGGCCCATTTTACCAGCCTTCAGAGAGATCTGATCAAGGAGCTCTCAGCATCTCTTTCTCTCTCTCTCTCTCTCTCTCACTCTCTCTCTCTCTGAGTCCATGCCTGCAGAGGAATTTAAGAAAGTTTCTCCCAAGCTGACCACTCTATCTTCCATCACCAACTCATCGATGAGATTGATCTCCCATACAATGGAGGGTACCTTACGAGCAGCTGGTTCAGGACTTTCCCAAAGGAGACATGCCTAGATGAGGCTATGTGATTTCACGAAGCCCTTTAAGCCATCCTTTGTGAATACCCCCTACAATGCCTCTTCTCTGTTTGATTCATCAGTTAAAGATACTCTCACCTGCAGAGAAAAGGATGAAAAGACCCTTTCTGCTGTAGGAATCAAATTTTCTATGCCCCAGAGGTCCTTCTCCAGGAACCAATGTGAAGGCAAGAAAATGTGGTTTTGTAAATCCCAAGGGCCTTTCCAGGACCCGCATGGCAACCCTCCTCTAGAGGCACAGGAAGAGGGTTTGATGGTAGGTGACACCCTAGAGGCAGAGGGGGCCCACAAAACCAGGGCGTTAGAGAAACCTTTTCCAACAAGCCCTATCAGTGCTCCTGAAGTGCTGTCCAACTGTCCATGTCTGGAGGCAGTTGGAGGTTGACTAGCTTTGCTCTCATAAGCCTGGACCCAGTTGACTGAAAACTGCTGGGTGCTAAGCATACTATACAGAGGCTACTACATTACCTTTTTTTCTTATTCCCCCAAACTCCAAGAATCTCCACAATGTGCCACCCAATCAGATGGAGCAGACAGCACAGGAAATTCAGCAACTGTTGCAAAAAAGAGTTATCCAACAGGTCCCAGCAGAAAAAGGATTTGGAACGTACTCCCGCTTCTTTTCGGTGCCAAAAAAGACAGGGGACCCGAGACCCACTCTGGATCTAAGCAAGTTAAATGGTTATGTAAACAAGTCAAAGTTCCGAATGGTTACAGTTCAGTCCATTCTGCCACTGTTGCACAAGGATGACTGTATGTGCTCAATACATCTCAAGGATGTGTACTATCACATCAGAATAGACAGGCACTCCAAGAGATATCTGCACTTCCGGCTGGGAGCTAATCATTTCCAGTTCAGAGCACAACATGCATGGTAGTGGTAGCAGCTCACATGAGCCTCAAAGGATTCTAGGTGTTTCCATACATAGACAATTGGCTCCTTACCACCCCCATGAGGCATCAGTTCATCCAACAAAAACAAAGGTAAAAGCAAACCAACAGAAACGTTCTTCACTTTATTAAACCAAGCAAAGCTTTTGGGTTGCCCCTTCTTCAGTGCTATAATAACATCTTACAAACACATCCATTTTATATTAAAACATCACAAATCATATAACACAGCCATCCAATAAAAACTAATAGTCAATTACATCTAAAATCAGCACAACATTAAATGCTTTTTAAATAAAACTGGTTTTAATATAACCGCATTATTTAACCCAGCAGGTGCATCAGCTTTTAATCTCAAAATCCAAGAATACTCTATATTTTCTAATGCATTGTTCAAATCACCCCACAATACTTTTATGCACTACTTTAATAACTCTAAATCTAAACGAATGATTTGAGCCACTATCTGCAACATGTTTTGCTAGTGCATTAGTTAAAATGACCCTTCTAATCTCTGATTTATGCTCTATAAGTTGTCCTTCAACCTACGATTGCATTTGCCCACATAAAATGAAGTACATTGTATACATTTAGCTAAATAAACAACTTGTGCTGTATTACAAGTAGCATAACAATTAAACTCATATGTAACTTTTGTTACAGGATGTATAAAACAAATGTGGGTGACAATGTCTTTATAACAACTGCAATTATGACATGGGTATGTTCCTTGTTTCAAACTAGAACTAAAACCAATTTTTGTTAGCTTCATATTTTTATAGCACAGTCTCCTTTTAGATTCTTCTCATCCCTATATGCAAAACTTGGTTTATCATCTAAAATTTTGTCTAAGCTCAGGCATAGTCACCAAGATATTCCAATTTTTTTTGTATTACCCTCTCCAGCTCATGAGTCCTATTATTATATGTAGTTATATATTTTAACTTATTACTTCTATTCAGTGTATTATTATTACCCAAAACTGACACAACATTCTTCATTGGATTAAAATAGGTCCCTGTTTTACCATTTCTTTCCTTAATAACATCATTCATTATTTCCTGCACCATAACCTGAACGTATCCCCCCTATCATAAATTTCAGAGGCCATTTCTTCCATTTGTTTCACACACATGGATTCATCTATATTTAATGTACTAATCCTAGTAAGCTGGCCATTTAAAATACCTCTAAAGATGTGTAGGGCATGCATACTCTGTTTATGAGTATATCTACTGGCATGCACTGACTTTTTAAAATCACTGGTTTGTATAACCCCCATATCATTGCCCAACTGTATCTCCAAGTAAGTAATCTCCTTTGATGAACACACCATTTTAAATTGCAAGAAATCAGTCATATTCTCCAAATGCTTCACATAAACCTTTAACCTCTGTTCATCCCCTCTCCATATTAAAAAACAGTCATCTACAAACCGTTTATAATATAATACATTTCCGTTTACAAAGTTATCACCATCAAACATATATTTACTCTCCCACTGGTTCAAAACTAAATTAGCATAAGCGTTTGCCATGGGAGTACCCATGGCAACTCCTGCAATTTGTAGATACGGTTGTTCGTCAAATATAAAAACATTATTTGTAAGTATTATTTCAATAATTTGACAAATATTTTCAATTTCTCTATTCATCATATTGGTCTGAACATTCAAAAACTCACGTATAGCATCTATCCCATACTGACTGGGAATAACAGCAAAAAGGGAATTGATATCCAAGGTTACAAACAAAAAGTCCCCATCAGTACATTGGCTATACCAATCAGTCAGTTTATAAAAAAAAATCACTTGAATAATTAATATAGCTGTTACAATAAACTAAATACTTACTTAAAATCTGTTGAATATACAATGATAGGGGTTCCGTAACCCAACCCCTCCCTGAGACAATAGGTCTCATGGGGGTGGGTTAGTGTCTTCTGTATCTTAGGTAAACTATTTATCATAGGAGATACAGGGCAAGAGACTGTGAAAAAATTAAACAGATCAAGAGAAATATCACCTTGTATCTGCATATCAAAAACTAGTAGATTCACATTAGTAATACATTTTTTTAACATACATAAAGTCAACTTGTTTAAATGTTTTACCATCCAGCAAAAATTCATACATATATTTTATATAATCACTCTTATTAAGTAAAACAATGGCCCCACCTTTATTGGCCTGTTTTATGATCAAATTATGCTCATTTTCTAAGCACTGTAATGTTACATGTTCATTGTATGTCATATTATAAAACTTATGCAATTTTTCTTTTAGCTTCATAGATTCCTGTTAATTCTATTTCACATAGGTCATGAAAGGCTGTTACAACAGAGCAACTATTAGGAATAAATGTGCTAGACCTTTTACATGCCCGTTTGCTATCCTACACAATAGAATCTTTAAATATAAGCTTCAAACTCAAATTTCTAGTAAATACTTTAAAGTCTGTTATGGCATTTGCAATATCATTAGTCCTGCTAGGTATAAACTGAAGCCGTTTAGTCAACAGACGAACGTCAGTTTCTTTTAAAATATAGTTTGAAAGATTAACAGTATTTCCAGAATTTACAGTACCTATTTTTGTTGAAAAAAACATGTTCTTTACCTGTGGACTGTTGTTCTTTCTTTTTACTGGTTCCGGCCATTGCCTCGATCTGTCTCTCAAAGTAACTCTTGATTTTGTTTCTATTTTCTCTGTAGTTTTAGTGCAAGAGGTTTCAGCAACCTGGTAAAAACCTCACTATTAGCATTTGCTGCATTTAATTGCATCATTTGAACACTAGCCAATCCATGAGGCAGAATACTGTTCTCATTAATATTAGGCCAGCATTCAGCCTCTGCTGATTCATTGTTTTGTTGCCAATAGAAGCAGTCGAGGTTGTAGCTGCCATTTCACCAATCACTGTCACCACTCCTCTATCATTGGTTAAATTTCTAAAATTCTGATGTTTGTTGATGGTAGCTACTTCCTCATTGGTGAAGGTATTTAGCTCATCCATAGCTCCCTTCTTCATTTGAACACCATTATTCTTCTTTTGTTTCTTTGGCCATGTAAAAATCTGGCCTGATTTAAAGTCATTTACATCCCTTAGCAGTTTCCGTTTCTTTGTAGCCTCCAGATTGCTGTCAAAAATCAGTAGTCTATCTATCATTTGCTGATAGATATGTATTCCTGCATCAAAGGATGGTCTAGAAACAATTTCATTCTCCATCCAACTAATTTTATCCATATATTGTACCTCTATACCAGCAAAGACATCATTCATGAGTGCCATGTACTCAGCACTCAGTTTAAGATTGAGTTGTTGCCATTTGGCCAGAAGTTCTGGGTATAAATTAGCATAAGACGGCATCTTCAATATACGCAAACCCCTGGGTACTAACCCAAACTCCAGATAAGCTAAAAAACTCAGTCATTGCCACTGGAGCCTTTTAAAGGTTTGTACCTTCCTCTCAAGGGAGAGAACCAATTTCTCAACTTCTTCAGTTCACTGGGCAATGGCTCCCAGATTCCCCACACAAGAGGCATTAAAATAAGCTAGCAAAGGGTTGTTTTATTTTCATAGAACATTTTATAATGAAAAACCAGTAGCAGCAGTTGAACCAGAATGCATCTCCTTCTGAAATATCATCTGTGTCATAATTTATCCAACAAGAGCACCCACAGTGCTGTTCAAAAAACCAAATGAACAAAAGCACAACAATACCACTGTAGCAAACTGTGTCCAATAAAATCCAGCAAAAACAGAAGTAAAACTGAACCAACAGAAACATTCTTCTCTCTTTATAAAACAAGCAAAGCTTTTAGGTTGCCCCTTCTTCAGTGCTATAATAACATCTTACAAACACATCCATTTTATATTAAAACATCACAAATCATATGACACAGCCATCCAATACAAAGTAACCGTCAGTTGCATCTAAAAATCAGTGCAACATTAAATGCATTTTAAATAAAACTGGTTTTAAGCTAACCGCATTATCTAACCCAGGGGGTGCATCAGCTTTTAATCTCAAAATCTAAGAATACTCTATAATGTTAAGTTGTCTATCTCGCCTTCATTCTTGCTGGATGGGGTTCGGAGCTGAACCTTGGCTCCGACTCGGTCTTTTACTAAAGCTCGAGAGCTATTTACCAGCTCGAGGCCTCCCCTTATCCCACAATGCTAGGCATCAGATGCCCAGATCTCATTTGCCGCTTCAGCTACGAGGTTGCGTTTTTTACCGGCTCCAGGTCGTATAATTCTTTTATTACTTCTTATAGTCAGGATTGTTAAAATTTTTAGATAGTTTTTGCTATTAGTTTAATCTAATCTTGTAACCCCTTTAGATCCCACTTAACAAACTTTTTTTCCCTGTCATTACAGAGTCCCCCCCCCTTCCCTATTTAGGGTAGTGTTAGGCCATTCTATTCTTTTTATATATTGTATTTTATATATATATATATATATATATATATATATATATATATATATATATATATGTAGATAATTGTTGTTAGTGTAACTGTTAATTATAGTGGTATTTTGATATCCTTATTCTTATCTAGTGTGTGTGTGTGTGTGTGTGTGTGTGTGTGTTTACTGTTTTAGGGCACTAGTTAAATTTTTTCCTTGGCATCTCTTTGTAATGTCTAAAGATACTAAGGTTTCAGGTTTCAAGAAGTGGGACTCGTGCTGTCAGAAGATGTCTCTGACAGATGGTTACACTTCTTGTGTTTATTGTTTGGGCCCGCTACACCTACAGGACTCTTGTTCTGTCTGTCATGCCTTCAGTCCGGAAGTCCTGCAGGAGTGTAGGAATAAGCTCATTTTGAGGGGCTTGTTGAAGCCAGAAGGATCCCCAGCCAAGCCTTCATCGGGGAAATCCTTAAAGTCCGCCAAACCGTCGGCTCCCTGTTCGGAGCCGACGCCGAGCAGAGCTTCTGCTTCCTCGTCGGTTCCATCCGGAACCGACACATCGAGGCCTCAATTGGCTCCGACTCTACTATCGAAGCCTTCTCTGAGTCTAAAGCGTTCGAGGTCTCCCTCCTCAGAGTCTGTTCGCTCGGCTCCCAGGTCCCCATTACTACAGTCGGAATGGAGCCATAGATCCCATTCCTCTCGGTCCTCCAGGTTATTGGATCATGACTTAGAGAGGATGGTCAGTAGGCTCCTAAAGTCGCAGGTACTGGCCAAAATGTTGACTAGCCCTTCTCAACAGACTGTGGCTATCCCTGTTGCTTCAGCTGTTCCTCCTCCGACCCTAACAACGTGTTCAGAGCCGGAGCTTGTTGGGGCTCGAATTGTCGGAACGTCAGAGCCAATACCATACCTTTCAGCTCCCTCGTCAGCTCCAATCTCTTCATTGGTTCTGTCCTTGGAGGGATCCAGGCGCCGAGACTCCCTCATCGGCTCCGAGGGGGCGAGTGGCATCGGACCCTTGTCTGACCCCGTTCTCCCTCTCGGGACCTCGGCGTAGGTGAGCTCAGCCCCGACATCGGCCTCGGAGCCGTCCCTCTCTGTGCCGGAAGGGGTTCCCGTCTCTTCGGTGCGGGGACCATCTTCTCTGCCTGATAGGGGCACCTTTGAGGTCATGAGGAGCGTGTTGACTCCAGTGTCGGCTCCATGATCGACCCCTTCAGCTCCTCCCCCCATGGTGCCTGCATCGGTCTCTGTCCACCCTTCTGACCCCAAGCGTGGAGAACAGGTGCTCCAGGTAGCCCCATTGGAGGTATCTTCCTCTTCCGAGGCCTCCCCTGATCATTCAGAGGAGCCCCCTCGGAAGAGAAAATGTAAGAGGAAATATGTTGACTCCCCCAAGTCAGTCACCTCGGACACCAACTTGGAGGATTCGGAAGGGTCCCCAAGGTCCCCCTCTGAGGATGTATCCTTTTCAGACATCCTTCAGATCCTAAGGCAGAGGGGGAACTGGACTGCCCTTAACCCTTCCGAGGATGAGTCTGTGTACCTGGATGCGTTTGGTTCTTGCCCTTCCACCTCCTGGGTGTCTCTGCCTTTCGACCCACTCATGGAAGTGGTGGCTCAGAAGGCGAGTATGGCCCCGGACACAGTGGAACCAACTCCCCGCAGGCCCACAAAATTCATCACAGCCCCGTCTGATAAACTGTTTCTTATGAAGGGTGTCCCTATTGATGCCATGGTGGTTGCAGCAGCCACTAAGAAGGGGCTGGCTGACCCTTCTTTGCCTGTCCATCCACCTAATAAAGAATCTAGGACAATGGACAGGTACGGGAAGCAGATGTTTTCTTCAGCGACCTTTTCCATGCGGTTGGTGAACTATCTGTGCCATTTCACCCGCCTTCAAAGGGATCTCCTTAAGGAACTGGGTGATACCCTTCAGGATCCATCTGCTGCGGGGTCTCAGGAAAAGATTAACTCCCAGCTGGCAACCCTTAACTGTATAGTTAACTCCTCCATGCGGCTCATTTCTTATGCAGCCGATG
Source organism: Protopterus annectens (assembly GCF_019279795.1). NCBI lineage: Eukaryota > Metazoa > Chordata > Ceratodontiformes > Protopteridae > Protopterus > Protopterus annectens. The sequence goes on along the minus strand of NC_056741.1, from coordinate 643,991,480 downwards.
GTGCAAGTAGGGCCACAGGCACAGGCGTGGCTTTGAGAAGACATGCCTGGATGCGGTTATGTAACTTTGCTGACCCCTTTAAGGCGTCCTTCACCAATACCCCCTTCGATGGTTCGGCTTTGTTTGGACCTCAGGTGAAGGATAAACTTACCAGGTGTGAGCAGGAAGGCAAGACTCTCTCTGCCGTGGGAATCCGTTTTTCTACTCCCTCTAGACCATACCCTAAAGGTCAGAAGAGTGGAAAAATGTGGTTTCGCAAACCCCAGGGAGTCGTGCGTGACACACGTGGTGAGTTTCATTCCAGAGGCAGAGGAGGGAACAACAATAGATGCCACCCGAGGGGCAGAGGGGGTCTGCAAAATCAGGGTAGCAGGGAATCCTTCTCTGACAAACCCTTTCAGCACCCCTGAGGGACTGCCCGACTGTCCACCTTCGGAGGCAGTCGGGGGAAAATTGTCACTGTACCCAGAAGCCTAACGACTCCTCACACAAGACAAATGGATACAGTCGATCATATCTGAGCATTACAAAATCCCCTTTGTCCACACCCCCGTGCAAACAAACAAGTCTCTTCCAGATGTTCCACCCGGTCTAAGGGAACAAACAGTTCTAGAAATTTCAAAACTGCTAGAAAAAAGAGTTATCCAACCAGTCCCAGCAGACCAGCAAGGATCCGGGATTTACTCCAAGTTCTTTTTGGTACCAAAAAAGACAGGGGACTGGAGACTCATTTTGGATCTCAGCAAGTTAAACAAATCTGTTCAAAGAACAAAGTTCCGGATGGTCACGCTTCAGTCCATTCTACCCTTTTTGGGTCAGGACAATTGGATGTGCTCTATAGACCTTCAGGATGCGTACTACCATATCAAAATGGACAGACGCTCCAGAAGGTTCCTCCGCTCGGCTGGGAACCAGTGAGCCCTGCCCTTTGGTCTCACCACTGCCCCCAGGGTGTTCACCAAATGCATGGCAGTGGTAACTTCTCACCTGAGACGACAAGGATTCCAGGTGTTTCCATATTTAGACGACTGGCTCCTAACTGCTTCCACCAGGCATCAGCTAATCTGATGGCCAGGGATTATACCATACAAACTTGCACCTAGCTAGGTATCATTATAAACTATGAAAAGTCTGCATTGTTGCCTTGTCAATCTATAACCTTTATAGGCGCCAATCTAAATACAAAAGAGCTGTTGGCAAAACTTCCATTAGAAAGAGTATTAGACATACGCTGACATGTTCAAACATTACTACAGTGCAAAAGAATTCAGGCCAGATTTGTACTGAAAACCTTGGGTCTCATGGCAGCAGCAATCACATTACTTCCCCTGGCTCAATTTCACATGTGGATTCTTCAATGGATGCTTTTTACCCAATGGTCCTTCCAACAGCTTCTGATGTCTCACAACATAATAATCACCCAATCATGCAAAGACCATCTCATGTGGTGGATGTCTCCCCTCAACTTTTCAGGGCAGACCGTTGTCCTTCCTCCTCCGGTTGCCACGGTGACGACGGATGCCTCTCTGATCGGGGGGGGGGCTTTTTCAGGGCAAGACTGTCCAGGACACTTGGCAACCCCTAGAGTACCACCTGCACATAAATGTCTTGGAGATGAGAGCGGTACTTTTAGCTGCGAGCTCTTCAGGACTCTCTACCTACCGGGACTATTGCAGTTCAGACAGACAATATGTCGGTAGTCTGGTACATTAACAAGTAGGGCAGAACCAGGTCCTATCCCTTATGTCGAGAAGCACTCAGACTCTGGCAGTGGGCGATCTCCTCTCAACGGTTTCTGATAGCAACGCACATCCCCGGAAATCCAATCATAGCGGACAAGTTGAGCAGAGCAATTCATATGCCTCACAAGTGGTCTCTCAATCACTCTGTGGTGGAAAAAAATTTCCTCAGATGGGGTCAACCTTGCCACGATCTTTTGCAACACCCCTCAACAGCAAGTGCAGCGAATATTTCACTCTCTTTCCCCTCCCAGGCCATTCCAGCAGAGATGCTCTAGTTCAAGATTGGCCCCGGTCTTCTCTATGCATTCCCTCCCTTTCCCTTAATTCCAAAACTGATTCAGAAAGCGACCACTTTGGGATCCAGGATGATCCTCATTGCTCCTTACTGGCCTTGACAAATTTGGTTCCCATTCCTGCATCGTCACCTGCTGGAGCAGCCCTGGAATCTGGACCCAGTGCCAGACCTCTTGATCCATCAGTCGGGCGAGCTGCACCAATCCCTTCGCTCTCTCATCCTCACAGCTTGGTTGCTCCACTTCCAACCTTAGGCTTCCATATATTTCTCAGTCGGTGCATGAAAATATTACTTTCTTCGCATAAGTCTTCTACCAGGAAGACTTATGCTAGTAAGTAGAAACATTTTTCCCTCTGGGCAGAGGCCAGGAATATAGATCCCTTTACAGCCCCTGTCCATAACGTGTTGGAATTTTTAGCTGAACTCTTCCATGCAGGTTCCTCCTCTGCCACTCTTAGGGTTCAATTGGCAGCTATTTCTAATTTTCATGTGGGTATTTCAGAATCTGCCTTAATGTCCCACAAACTGTGTAAGGCCTTTCTTAAGGGGACTATTTTCTTTCAGACCTCCTATAAAGATCCTCTCCTCCTTGGGACCTAAATTTAGATATTACTTAATTGATTCTTCCTCATTTCGAACCTGCAGTCTCCTGTTCTTTAAAATTGCTATCATGGAAGACTCTCTTCTTAGTAGCCATCACCTCAGCTAGAAGAGTTTCAGAGCTTCAAGCACTCAGCTGTCGACCTCCTTATCTTATTTTTCACAAGGACAGAGTATCCTCACGACTGATCCTTCCTTTTTACCTAAGGTAGTCTCACAGACAAATCTAAATCAGGCATTGATCTTCCTGTCTTTTTTCCCAGAATATTCCAATAGAGCTGAACAAAATTACACTGCCTGGATGTTCACAGGCAATTACGCTTTTATTTGGATAGAACAAAACAGACAAGAAAATCTGACCAGATGTTTGTGTCCTATGCTGAGGGCAAGCAGGGACTTTCAGTTTCAAAGGTATCATTATCCAGATGGCTAACATCTTTGATTTCCTTGTATATGAAATTAGACACCAGGAACTGCCTAATAAACCTAAAGCCCATTCCACCAGAGCTTTGGCTACTTCGGTAGCCTTCCAAGACAGACTGCCAATTGACACCATTTGTGCAGCAGCCACTTGGGCTACTCCTCACACTTTCATTTCTCATTATAAGTTGGATTTAGCTTCCAGGCATAGAGCTGATTTTGGTTCCACTGTTCTCAGGAGTCTGTTCCGTTAGGCCACCCAGGACAAGGTGCTAGGACGCTGTCCCATCCAGCAAGAATGAAGGCGAGATAGACAACTTAACATAAAGAAGTTATGTTCCTACCATAACGTTCCATGTTAGTTGTCTTCTTCTCACCTTCTTCGTCCCACCCTCCATCCCCTGGCCTGGACAGACCTAGAGGAGTTGTGATTGTGACCTTCTTTCTACCACTCCTTTACTTAGGTATATGCTCTGCTGTGCATATTTCCTGGATCAGGATGTAGGTCACCCTTCTTCCCTTATTTATAGAGGTGGACTTTGTTACTATTTATTCTAATACTATTATAGGCTGTACCTAACGAGATCTGAGGTAACTCACGCCTAGCATTGTGGGATATAAGGGGAGCCTCGAGCCGGTGGAACCAACTCTCGAGCTTTTAGAGTGGCCGAGTCGGAGCCGAGGTCGGCTCCGAACCCATCCAGCAAGAAGAAGGCGAGAAGAAGACAACTAACATGGAACGTTATGGTAAGAACATAACTTCTTTGTTGTTGCCATTTGGCCAGAAGTTCTGGGTATAAATTAGCATAAGACGGCATCTTCAATATACGCAAACCCCTGGGTACTAACCCAAACTCCAGATAAGCTAAAAAACTCAGTCATTGCCACTGGAGCCTTTTAAAGGTTTGTACCTTCCTCTCAAGGGAGAGAACCAATTTCTCAACTTCTTCAGTTCACTGGGCAATGGCTCCCAGATTCCCCACACAAGAGGCATTAAAATAAGCTAGCAAAGGGTTGTTTTATTTTCATAGAACATTTTATAATGAAAAACCAGTAGCAGCAGTTGAACCAGAATGCATCTCCTTCTGAAATATCGTCTGTGTCATAATTTATCCAACAAGAGCACCCACAGTGCTATTCAAAAAACCAAATGAACAAAAGCACAACAATACCACTGTAGCAAACTGTGTCCAATAAAATCCAGCAAAAACAGAAGTAAAACTGAACCAACAGAAACGTTCTTCTCTCTTTATAAAACAAGCAAAGCTTTTAGGTTGCCCCTTCTTCAGTGCTATAATAACATCTTACAAACACATCCATTTTATATTAAAACATCACAAATCATATGACACAGCCATCCAATAAAAAGTAACCGTCAGTTGCATCTAAAAATCAGTACAACATTAAATGCATTTTAAATAAAACTGGTTTTAAGCTAACTGCATTATCTAACCCAGGGGGTGCATCAGCTTTTAATCTCAAAATCTAAGAATACTCTATAATGTTAAGTTGTCTATCTCGCCTTCATTCTTGCTGGATGGGGTTCGGAGCTGAACCTCGGCTCCAACTCGGCCTTTTACTAAAGCTCGAGAGCTATTTACCGGCTCGAGGCCTCCCCTTATCCCACAATGCTAGGCATCAGATACCCAGATCTCGTTTGCCGCTTCAGCTACGAGGTTGCGTTTTTTACCAGCTCCAGGTCGTATAATTCTTTTATTACTTCTTATAGTCAGGATTGTTAAAATTTTTAGATAGTTTTTGCTATTAGTTTAATCTAATCTTGTAACCCCTTTAGATCCCACTTAAAAAAACGTTTTTTCCCTGTCATTACAGAGTCCCCCCCCCCTTCCCTATTTAGGGTAGTGTTAGGCCTTTCTATTCTTTTTAAATATTGTATTATATATATATATATATATATATATATATATATATATATATATATATATATATATATATATATATATATAAAATTGTTGTTAGTGTAACTGTTAGTTATAGTGTTTTTTTGATATCCTTATTCTTATCTAGTGCGTATGTGTGTGTGTTTACTGTTTTAGGCCACTAGTTAAATTTTTTCCTTGGTATCTCTTTGTAATGTCTAAAGATACTAAGGTTTCAGGTTTCAAGAAGTGGGACTCGTGCTGTCAGAGGATGTCTCTGACAGACGGTTACACTTCTTGTGTTTATTGTTTGGGCCCGCTACACCTGCAGGACTCTTGTTCGGTCTGTCATGCCTTCAGTCCGGGAGTCCTGCAGGAGCGTAGGAATAAGCTCATTTTGAGGGGCTTGTTGAAGCCAGAAGGATCCCCAGCCAAGCCTTCATCGGGGAAATCCTTAAAGCCCGCCAAACTGTCGGCTCCCTGTTCGGAGCCAACGCCGAGCAGAGCTTCTGCTTCCTCGTCGGTTCCGGCCGGAACCGACACATCGAGGCCTCAATCGGCTCCGACTCTACTATCGAAGCCTTCTCTGAGTCTAAAGCGTTCGAGGTCTCCCTCCTTAGAGTCCGTTCGCTCGGCTCCCAGGTCCCCATTACTACAGTCGGAATGGAGCCATAGATCCCATTCCTCTCGGTCCTCCAGGTTATCGGATCATGACTTAGAGAGGATGGTCAGTAGGCTCCTAAAGTCGCAGGTACTGGCCAAAATGTTGACTAGCCCTTCTCAACAGACTGTGGCTATCCCTGTTGCTTCAGCTGTTCCTCCTCCGACCCTAACAACGTGTTCAGAGCCGGAGCTTGTTGGGGCTCGAATCGTCGGAACGTCGGAGCCAATACCACACCTTTCGGCTCCCTCGTCAGCTCCAATCTCTTCATTGGTTCTGTCCTTGGAGGGATCCGGGCGCCGAGACTCCCTCATCGGCTCCGAGGGGGTGAGTGGCATCGGACCCTTGTCTGACCCCGTTCTCCCTCTCGGGACCTCGGCGCAGGTGAGCTCGGCCCCGACATCGGCCTCAGAGCCGTCCCTCTCTGTGCCGGAAGGGGTTCACGTCTCTTCGGTGCGGGGACCATCTTCTCTGCCTGATAAGGGCACCTTTGAGGTCATGAGGAGCGTGCTGACTCCGGTGTCGGCTCCACGATTGACCCCTTCAGCTCCTCCCCCCATGGTGCCTGCGTCGGTCTCTGTCCACCCTCCTGACCCCAAGCGTGGAGAACAGGTGCTCCAGGTAGCCCCATTGGAGGTATCTTCCTCTTCCGAGGCCTCCCCTGATCATTCAGAGGAGCCCCCTCGGAAGAGAAAATGTAAGAGGAAACATGTTGACTCCCCCGAGTCAGTCACCTCGGACACCGACTTGGAGGATTCAGAAGGGTCCCCAAGGTCCCCCTCTGAGGATGTATCCTTTTCAGACATCCTTGAGATCCTAAGGCAGAGGGGGAACTGGACTGCCCTTAACCCTTCTGAGGATGAGTCTGTGTACCTGGATGCGTTTGGTTCTTGCCCTTCCACCTTCTGGGTGTCTCCGCCTTTCGACCCACTCATGGAAGTGGTGGCTCGGAAGGCGTGGACGGCCCCGGACACAGTGGAACCAACTCCCCGCAGGCCCACAAAATTCATCACAGCCCCGGCCGATAAACAGTTTCTTATGAAGGGTGTCTCTGTTGATGCCATGGTGGTTGCAGCAGCCACTAAGAAGGGGCTGGCTGACCCTTCTTTGCCTGTCCATCCACCTAATAAAGAATCTAGGACAATGGACAGGTACGGGAAGCAGATGTTTTCTTCAGCGACCTTTTCCATGCGGTTGGTGAACTATCTGTGCCATTTCACCCGCCTTCAAAGGGATCTCCTTAAGGAACTGGGTGATACCCTTCAGGATCCATCTGCTGCGGGGTCTCAGGAAAAGATTAACTCCCAGCTGGCAACCCTTAACTCTATAGTTAACTCCTCCATGCGGCTCATTTCTTATGCAGCCGATGGGGCAAGTAGGGCCGCAGGCACAGGCGTGGCTTTGAGAAGACATGCCTGGATGCGGTTATGTAACTTTGCTGACCCCTTTAAGGCGTCCTTCACCAATACCCCCTTCGATGGTTCGGCTTTGTTTGGACCTCAGGTGAAGGATAAACTTATCAGGTGTGAGCAGGAAGGCAAGACTCTCTCTGCCGTGGGAGTCCGTTTTTCTACTCCCTCTAGACCATACCCTAAAGGTCAGAAGAGTGGAAAAATGTGGTTTCGCAAACCCCAGGGAGTCGTGCGTGACACACGTGGCGAGTTTCATTCCAGAGGCAGAGGAGGGAACAACAATAGACATCACCCGAGGGGCAGAGGGGGTCTGCAAAATCAGGGTAGCAGGGAATCCTTCTCTGCCAAACCCTTTCAGCACCCCTGAGGGACTGCCCGACTGTCCACCTTCGGAGGCAGTCAGGGGAAAATTGTCACTGTACCCAGAAGCCTAACGACTCCTCACATAAGACAAATGGATACAGTCGATCATATCCGAGCGTTACAAAATCCCCTTTGTCCACACCCCCGTACAAACAAACAAGTCTCTTCCAGATGTTCCACCCAGTCTAAGGGAACAAACAGTTCTAGAAATTTCAAAACTGCTAGAAACAAGAGTTATCCAACCAGTCCCAGCAGACCAGCAAGGATCCGGGATTTACTCCAAGTTCTTTTTGGTACCAAAAAAGACAGGGGACTGGAGACCCATTTTGGATCTCATCAAGTTAAACAAATCTGTTCAAAGAACAAAGTTCCGGATGGTCACGCTTCAGTCCATTCTACCCTTTTTGGGTCAGGACAATTGGATGTGCTCTATAGACCTTCAGGATGCGTACTACCATATCAAAATGGACAGACGCTCCAGAAGGTTTCTCCGCTTCCGGCTGGGAGAGCCCTGCCCTTTGGTCTCACCACAGCCCCCAGGGTGTTCACCAAATGCATGGCAGTGGTTACAGCTCACCTGAGACGGCGAGGATTCCAGGTGTTTCCATATTTAGACGACTGGCTCCTAACTGCTTCCACCAGGCATCAGCTAATCCGAACCAGGGATTATACCATACAAACTTGCACCTATCTAGGTATCTCTATAAACTACGAAAAGTCTGCATTGTTGCCTTGTCAATCTATAACCTTTATAGGTGCCAATCTAAATACAAAAGAGCTGTCGGCAAAACTTCCATTAGAAAGAGTATTAGACATACGCTGACATGTTCAAACATTACTACAGTGCAAAAGAATTCAGGCCAGATTTGTACTGAAAACCTTGGGTCTCATGGCAGCAGCAATCACATTACTTCCCCTGGCTCGATTTCACATGCGGATTCTTCAATGGATGCTTTTTACCCAATGGTCCGTCCAACAGCTTCTGATGTCTCACAACATAATAATCACCCAATCATGCAAAGACCATCTCTCTTGGTGGATGGTCTCCCCTCAACTTTTTCAGGGCAGACCGTTGTCCTTCCTCCTCCGGTTGCCACGGTGACGACGGATGCCTCCCTGATCGGGGGGGGGCATTTTCAGGGCAGGACTGTCCAGGATACTTGGCAACCCCTAGAGTACCACCTGCACATAAATGTCTTGGAGATGAGAGCGGTACTTTTAGCGCTGCGAGCTCTTCAGGACTCTCTACCTACCGGGACTATTGCAGTTCAGACAGACAATATGTCGGTAGTCTGGTACATTAACAAGCAGGGCAGAACCAGGTCCTATCCCTTATGTCGAGAAGCACTCAGACTCTGGCAGTGGGCGATCTCCTCTCAACGGTTTCTGATAGCAACGCACATCCCCGGGAAATCCAACGTCATAGCGGACAGGCTAAACAGAGCAATTCATATGCCTCACAAGTGGTCTCTCAATCAGTCAGTAGCGGAAAAAAATTTCTGCAGATGGGGTCAACCTTGCTGCGACCTTTTTGCAACCCCTCTCAACAGCAAGTGCAGCGACTTCTTCACTCTCTTTCCCCTCCCAGGCCATTCTCCCAGAGATGCTCTAGTTCACGATTGGCCCCAGGGTCTTCTCTATGCATTCCCTCCCTTTCCCTTAATTCCAAAACTGATTCAGAAAGCGACCACTTTGGGATCCAGGATGATCCTCATTGCTCCTTACTGGCCTTGACAAATTTGGTTCCCATTCCTGCATCATCACCTGCTGGAGCAGCCCTGGAATCTGGACCCAGTGCCAGACCTCTTGATCCATCAGTCGGGTGAGCTGCACCAATCCCTTCGCTCTCTCAACCTCACAGCTTGGTTGCTCCACTTCCAACCTTAGCCAGGCTTCCACATATTTCTCAGTCGGTGCGTGAAAATATTGCTTTCTTCGCATAAGTCTTCTACCAGGAAGACTTATGCTAGTAAGTGGAAACATTTTTCCCTCTGGGCAGAGGCCAGGAATATAGACCCCTTTACAGCCCCTGTCCATAACGTGTTGGATTTTTTTGGTGGAACTTTTTCGAGCAGGTTCCTCGTCTGCCACCATTAGGGTCCAATTGGCTGCTATTGCTAATTTTCATGTTGGTCTATCAGAGTCCAGTATCATGTCCCACAAACTGTGTAAGGCCTTTCTTAAGGGGACTATTTTATTTAGACCCCCGGTTAAAGATCCCCCTCCTCCATGGGATTTGAACTTGATATTAGCTTAATTGATTCTCCCTCATTTTGAACCTGCGGCTTCTTGTTCCTTAAAGTTACTCTCCTGGAAGACTCTCTTCTTAGTTGCCATCACCTCAGCCAGAAGAGTATCGGAACATCAAGCCATTTGTATTCACCCTCCTTATCTTATTTTTCACAAAGATAGAATTTCACTCAGGACTGATCCTTCCTTTTTACCCAAAATACCCTCACAGACAAATCTCAATCAGGCTATTGATCTTCCTGTCTTTTTTCCCAATTATTCAAACAGAGCTGAACAAAAGTTACACTATTTGGATGTTCACAGGCAATTACGCTTTTATTTGGATAGGACCAAGCAGACAAGAAAATCAGATCAACTCTTCCTGTCCTATGCTGAGGGCAAGCAGGGCCTACCAGTTTCTAAGGTAACCTTGTCCAGGTGGTTGGCCTCTGTTATTACCTTGATCTACCAAATGAGACATAAGGAACTCCCTACAAAACCAAAAGCTCATTCCACCAGAGCATTGGCTACGTCGGTAGCTTTTCAGGCTAGACTTCCAATGGAATCTATTTGTGCTGCAGCCACATGGGCCACTCCTCATACCTTCATTTCACATTACAAGTTGGATGTGGCCTCCAGGAGTTGAGCTGATTTTGGTTCCACTGTGCTCAAGAGTCGGTTTCGATGAGCCACCCAGGGCTAAGGTGCTAGGGACGCTGTCCCATCCAGCAAGAATGAAGGCGAGATAGACAACTTAACATTAAGAAGTTATGTACCTTCCATAACGTTCCATGTTAGTTGTCTTCATCTCGCCTTCTTTCTTGCGTCCCATGCTCCATCCCCCTAGTCTGGTCAGGGCCGAGAGGAATCTCTTTTTGAGGCCTTCTTCCTATGGTTGACTCCTTTTTAGGTTACGTCCTCATCTGCTTGTAGCACTGTAGGTAAACCTTGTGGTGGGAATTGGTGTTTATTCCTTGGTGTTAGCTGTACCTAACGAGATCTGGGTATCTGATGCCTAGCATTGTGGGATAAGGGGAGGCCTCGAGCCGGTAAATAGCTCTCGAGCTTTAGTAAAAGGCCAAGTTGGAGCCGAGGTTCGGCTCCAAACCCCATCCAGCAAGAAAGAAGGCGAGATGAAGACAACTAACATGGAACATTATGGTAGGTACATAACTTATTTTCTAATTCATTGTTCATATCACCCCCTAATACTTTTATGCACTTCTTTAATAACTGTAAATCTAAACGAATGAATCTGATGTTGTTAATCTTCATTCATTCTTTACTGATGGGTTATCGGTTCCGTCCTCGGAACCGAGCCAGTCAATATCAAGCTCACGTCAGCCAAAAACTCTCAAGCCAAGGTCCTACCCAGAATGGTCTGCTCCCTGTTACCTCAGATCTCGTTTGCCACGTTGTTGTACAGCCATGTCAGGCCACTCTCTCAGCTAAGTGTCTAATTTTTTTGAAGGTTTATATATTGTTATTACTCAATTTTTCTCAAAAGTTTATTCTAATATTTTCCTACCCTATCACACACTTTAGACTCTCTCCCTTTAGTCTTTTCCCTTTATTACCCTCTTTTCTTACCTTGTGGTAATTCTCCATTCTCATCATTGGTAATCCTTCTTTTTCTCTTTTACCCTTTTGTTGGGTAGCCCTTATTCTTCCTTTTGGTACTGTGCTTCTTCTCCACACCAGTTATGTCAGATAAAAAAAGTAGCATTGGTTTCAAGCAGTGCAAGGATTGCAGCCAGAAGTTACTGCTTTCTGATGGCCATGACTTATGTATCTACTGTCTTAATGTCTCCCACTTGACTGTGGATCCTCCGTGTGGGATTTGTAAAAAATTTCTCTACCAGAACTCTCAACGAGAGGAAGAATAAGTTAATTTTGAAAGATGTCATCAAGTCTCCTTCCTCTGAGGCTATTTCTGGGTCAGAGGGCTCACCTCCTCCTGTTAAACCCCACAAGAGGCATTCTTCCTTTTCTTCATCGAAGTCACTCACTTCTTCTCCCTCTGGAGATTGGAGGGAGTCGACTCACAAGAAGGCAAAATTGATTACTACTGCTGCCCCCTGTGACCCTGTCGGCTACAGGCTCGGCACTGCCTCAAGTGATTCTGACTACAGCCATGTCTCCTTTATCAATTCCGGCACCGGAGTTCCTGGTGCAGACAACTATGGTTCCAACAGTTCTGTCACAACCCCTAACAGCACGGTCAATGCAGGTTCAGTCCCCCTCTGCACCGTTGGTACAGTCACCTTCGGCTCCAAGTATGACTCTTCTGTACTCCATGGTGCAGATTTTTTCGGCACAGACATGTGCTTTGGTGCAGTCCTTCTCAGCACCGTCCTTATTGCCAGTGCAGACACTTTCCACTATAGCACCGTACCCTTCGGGGCAGACCTTTCCCTTTATGGTGCAGACACCTTCAGCTACTACGGCGCTAACATCTTCGGTGCAGAATTTTTCACACCGTTTTCTTTGGTGCAGACTTCCTCAGCTCCAAGCTCTGCACCTATTGAATTAGCAAGGACCAAATATTCCCCTTCACTGGAGCCTTTTGCTAGCAGTCAGTATAGTCCTTTCCTAGAAAGGCCAGAATTGCCATCAGCTTTCTCCATGAGGTCAACCAAGAGTCTTTCTGAACAGAATGTGTTGTGGCTTGTTGACCAGTTGCCTAGAGGCCAGAGGTCTGTCTCAACCGTTGAAGTCCACGTTCCCTTATTCAGGTGAATGTATATCTCCTCAAACCCCAGCGTATACTCCTCCTTCGACTTCCACTCAATTCTCGAAGCCTATTACTCCGACAACAGCTTCCCTCCCTCCGACTCCATTAGTGGATCTCACTTTGGAACCAGAGTCGTCTTTGTGGCCTTCGGTGTACTGGGCATCGGGCTCTTCTCATGCCAGTGGCTGTGCTGTTGGGGAGGGCATTCCTGGCACCATGCTGATTTTTTTCTGTGGCACCTTCCAGGGATCCTCTCTCTCTTACAGTTCATGGTCTTCTTGAGACTCCTGGTCTGGGGGCAGGCTCGTCTAGGCAGGGTGTGACATGGTTCCGAGGTTGCTGTGCTCGGTTCCAGGCTCCCATCCCTCCTTGGGTGGGCCAGCCTTCCAGGCCATGGAGAGGGCTCTTGCCTCCACTGGCAAAGCTCATTTGTCAGAGTCCTCTCTCGCCTCTGTGCCGCAACTGCCACAGGCTTCAACTGCCGGGCACAAGAGCCTCAGGTTTCTCCGCCTCAGGAGACCCCCCTCTTTGCAGTCTTCCCCAGAACCTTCCACTGAGGAAGTACCTCACAAAGCATTGTGTAAGAGGAAGCACATGGACTGCACTGAGGAGTCATTGACTGAAGATACGGATTTTGATGACGGGGAAGGGTTCCCACGGTCACCCTCTGATGAGGTGTCCTTTGGCGACATCCTCAAGATCCTTAGACAGAGGGGTGACTGGAAGCCCTCAAATCCTTCCTCTGAGGAATTCATATTCTTGCAGGCTTTTCCTGCCCGGCCCCCTACGTCCTGGGTCACCCTGCCTGTCGATGAGCTCATCCAGCTCATTGTGCAGCATGCATGGAAGGCTCCTGACACCATGGAAGAGATACCTAAGAGACCAGATAAAATATTATCTCCACCAGCTGAGCACCCCCATTGGTCATGAGGTCGTCCAGTAGATGCTATGGTGGTGGCTACTGCTACTTAGAAGGATTTGGCAGAAGAGAGCCAAACTCTCCATCTGCCCAACAAGGAGTCCTGGGTGATTGACAGATTAGGGAAGCATGTATTTGCTTCATCGACCTTCGCCGCAAGGTCTTTGAATTATTTGGCACATTTTACCAGGCTTCAGTGAGATCTTATCAACCAGCTCTCTGAAACCTTGGCAGGAGCTGTTTCTGACAAAGTCCGTGATACTGTGGCTTCTCAGATAGCATCCCTAGAGTCCATTTCCATCTCTTCCATGTGTCTTATTTCTCATGCAACAGAAAGGGCAGCTAGAGCAGCAGGTGCAGGTATAGTCACCAGATGACATGCTTGGATGCACCTTTGCGGACTCCTTTAAGGCTTCCTTCATGAATGCCCCATAGAGGCCACTTCTTTGTTTGGCCCTAAAGTCAAGGATATGCTGGCAAGGTGCAAACAAGACCCTGTCTGCGATTGGTGTCAGACACTTCACTCCTCAGTGATTCTACTCCAGAAATCAGAGGAGCGGAAAGATCTGGCACAAGAAATCACAGGGTTCTTTCCGGGATGCACATGACGAGTTTTCCCCTAAAGGCAGAGGGGGAAACTCCAATGGAAGACGCCCCTTTCGGGGCAGAGGAGTTCTGCAAAACCGGGGTTCCAGAGATTCTTTCTCTGGCCAACCCTATCAGCGCTCCTGAAGCATTGCCTGACTGCACACCTCTGGAAGTGGTCGGGGGTTGTTTCTCCTTGTACCCCACTGCCTGGCAAAAGATAACAACTGACTCTTGGGTACAAAGGATTATATCCAAAGGCTATCACATCCCCTTCCATCTTTGCCCAGTCTCATCAAGAGTATTACCCGACGTTCCACCCAGTCAAAGGGAAACAGCAGCACACGAAATCCAAAAGCTGCTACAAAAAAGAGTCATCCAGACAGTCCCCCCAGACCAGATAGAATCTGGTTTTTACTGAAGGTTCTTTTTAGTGCCAAAAAGACAGGGGACTGGAGACCAATTCTGGATCTCAGTACACTAAACAAATTTGTAAAAACAGAGAAATTCCTGATGGTCATGATTCAGTCTTTCCTTCCTCTTCTGGAAAAAGACTATTGGATGCACTCTGTAGAGCTTCAAGATGCTTATTACCACATAATAATGGATAAATGCTCAAGAAGATACCTCCGCTTCCATATAGGAGCCAGTTACTACCAGTTTCTAGCCCTGCCCTTTGGTCTCTCTACAGCCCCCAGAGTGTTCACAAAATGCATGGCAGTGGTTATCGCTCACTTGCAACTTCAAGGATTCCAGGCATTTCCATATCTAGATGACTGACTCCTCACCGCCCCCACCAAGCGTCTACTGGAAGAAGCCCTGCAGTATACTATCTTAACAGCTCAAAGCCTGTGACTCACTATAAACTGGGAGAAATCCAACACAATCCCAACTCAATCTTTGGAATTTATGGGGGTACTGTTGGACACAAGAAATTGCTCAGCATCCCTTCCAGAACACAAACTTCAGAGAATAAGACAAGTTCAACCGCTGCTCTTTCACCACAAATCCCCAGCTTGATCTATACTTCAGCTATTGGGGTCAATGGCAGCCTCGATTACAATTGTTACTCTAGCCAGATTCCACATGAGGCTTCTTCAGTGGCTACTTCTCACTCAGTGGTACCCTCTACAACATCCCTTGTCTTTTCAGATAAATGTATCTCAGAGATGCAAGCAAGATTTACTCTGATGGACGTCTCGAAATCCCAAACAATGATCTCGCCCTTCCAACCCCCATCAACCAATAGCCACGGTGACCACAGACACATCCCTGATGGGGTGGGGGTGGGGGGCTATGTCAGGGAAACTCAGTCCAAGGCACCTGGTCGGAGACAGATGCCCTTTTGCATATCAATGTCCTGGAACTGAGGGCGGTGCTTCTAGCGTTGCAAGCATTTCACTCCATCCTTCCGTCAGGGACTATTGCGATCCAATCAGACAACATGTCAGTGGTCTGGTGCATCAACAAACCAGGGGGCACCAGATCATACCCATTATGCCGAGAGACCTTGAGAATATGGCAATGGGTGATAGCTTACAACTGCTTTCTGATTGCAACGCACATTCCTGGGAGCTCCAACGTGATAGCTGACAAATTGAGCAGATGCATTCTACAGCCTCATGAGTGGTCCCCCAATTTTCTGATAGCGGCAAAAATCTTCAACCGCTGGGGCCAGCCTTGCTGTGACCTATCGGGGACAGTCACCAAGGGATGCTCTAGTCCACACTTGGCCCTCAGGTCTTCTTTATGCTTAACCTCCTCTCCCAATTTCTAAAGAAAGCACGACAGTTGAAGAGCAAAGTGATCCTCATTGCTCCATATTAGCCTCGACAAGTCTGGTTTCCCTTCCTCTGGCCTCACTTGCTAGATCAGCCGTGGATTCTCAGTCCATCCCCAACATTTATCTTCCATCCACAGGGTCTGATTCACCCAAACCTAACAACCCTGAAACTGACAGCTTGGTTTCTCCACTTCCAATGATTGCCAGGCATGAAAACCTTTCGTCCCCTGTGCGCAATATTCTTATTGAATCTCATAAATCGTCCACCAGACTAATCTATCTTAACAAATGGAAACGGTTCTCTCTATGGGCAGCAAATAAACAATTAGACCTCTTGTCAGCCCCAGTCTCGGTGGTATTGGATTACTTATCACATCTTTTCCACTCGGGGGTGTCTGCCTCTACTATCCGTGTACATTTAGCTGCCATCTCAAATTTTCATATTGGTTTTTAAGATTCTTCACTTATATCACACAGACTCTGTAAGACTGGGTTATCCACCTAAAACCTCCCTTTAAAGAACCCGTACAACCTTGGGATTTGGCTTTGGTTCTGCAAGCTCTAACAGCTCCACCCTTTGAACCTGCGTCTTCATGTGATGTAAAATATCTCTCTTGGAAAGCTTTGATGTTAAGTTGTCAATCTCGCCTTCATTCTTGCTGGATGGGTTCGGAGCCGATCCTCGGCTCTGACTCGGCCAATACTAAAGCTCGAGAGCTAATTCCACCGGCTCGAGGCTCCCCTATATCCCACAATGCTAGGCGGTAACTACTCAGATCTCGTTTGCCACTATAGCTGACGAGGTGCTTTTTCTACCGGCTCAGGCAGGTTAGTGGATTTTTTACCTTTGAGGTATTACTAATTCCCCTCTTTCCTTTAGTCACAAATATTGTTATTGTTAGTTCTAATATTTAGTTCTATCTACCTTAATTTTCGATTCCCTACCCCTCTTATTGTTGTTCTAGGCCTTCGGCCCTTCCCTCACCCCAGTCCCTTTTTAAGTTAGTGTTGTAGGGGCTTGTGTGTATGTGTTTTTGCTACATAACTTTAAATTTTTTAGTATAGAGTGTCTGTTTTGTGTGTTTGTGTACAGCCTCTCTTCCTTAATGTCTAAGGATAAGGTCTCAGGCTTCAAGAAGTGTGACTCGTGCTGTCAGAAAATGTCTCTGACAGACGGTCACACTTCTTGTGTGTATTGCCTGGGACCTGTGCACCTGCAGGACTCATGTGCTGTCTGCCATGGTTTCAGCCCTCGAGTCCTGCAGGAACGCAAGAACAAGCTCATCTTGAGGGGCTTGTTAAAGCCTGAAGGCCCCCCGCCTCAGTCTGGCTCGGGGAAGCCTTCAAAAACTTCAAAGCAGTCGACTCCTGCTCTTGAGTTGACTGTTGAGAAGTCGAAGCAGGCTTCGTCATCGGCTCCGGCCGGAGCCGATGTTCTTAGGTCTCATCCAGTTACCTCGGCTCCGGCTGGAGCCGAGGCTGATAAATCTTCATCGGCTCCGATACTATTATCGGAGCCACTTTCCAGAAAGAGGTCCAGGTCCCCCTCCATCGGATCTGTTCTTAAGCCTCATACCGTTACCTCGGCTCCGGCTGGAGCCGAGGCTGATAAGTCCCCATCGGCTCCGATACCATTATCGGAGTCGTTTTACAGAAAGAGGTCCAGGTCCCCTTCCATCGGATCTGTGCACTCGGCGCCAGGATCCCCTCTCCTTTCGGAGCGGAGTCACAAAACCCATTCCTCTCGGTCTTCTAGGTTGTCAGACCATGATTTGCAGAGGGTGGTGAGTAGACTTCTTAAGTCCGAGGCACTGGCCCAAATGCTCCATAGCCCGACTCACCAGTCAGTGGCTATTCCCGTTCCAGATTACATTCCTCCTCCGACTCCTTCGAGTTCGGAACCAAGGCTTGTTGGAGCCATGACTGTCGGTGCGTCGGATCCGATACCTTCCATTTTGCTCCGATCTCCTCTTTGGAGGGATCTCGGCGCCGGGCTTCCCTCGTCGGCTCCGAGGGGGCGAGTGGCATCGGACCCTTGTCCGACCCCGCTGTCCCTCTCGGGGCTTCGGCGCTGGTGAGTTCGGCTCCGACATCGGCTTTGGAGCCGTCTCTGTCGGTGCCGGGAGGGGTCCTTGTCTCTTCGGAGCGAGGGCCTCGGGCCTTGCCTGACAGGGGTGCCTTCGAGGTCATGCGGAACGTGCTAGAACCAGGTTCTGCCCCACAGTCAGCTCCCTTAGCCCCTCCATCTACAGTGCCTGTGGTGATTTCTACTCACCCCCTTGTCTCACACCGCAGAGAACCAACTCCTCAAGATTCCCCATTGGGAATTTCCTCCTCTTCCGAGGTCTCTCCTGACCCTGCAGGAGATCCCCCTAGGAAGAGGCAGTGCAAGAGGAAGCACATTGACTCCCCTGAGTCTATCACCTCTGACACTGACTTAGAGGAATCCGAAGGGTCCCCTCGTTCCCCCTCTGAGGATGTTTCCTTTGCGGACATCCTTGAAATCCTCAAACAGAGGGGGAACTGGCCAGCCCTTAATCCTTCGGAGGATGAGTCAGTGTATCTTGAGGCGTTTGGTTCTCGCCCTTCTACCTCCTGGGTGTCCCCTCCCTTTGACCTCCTTATGAAAGTGGTGGCAAGGAAGGCTTAGACGGCTCCTGACTCAGTGGAACCCACCCTGAGGAGACCATCCAAATTTATGACTGCCCCCAAAGACAAACAGTTTTTATCCAAAGGTGTCCCTGTTGATGCCATGGTGGTGGCTGCGGCCACAAAGAAGGAATTAGCTGATCCTTCGGTTCCTGTCCATCCTCCTAATAAAGAATCTAGGACCATGGACAGGTACGGCAAGCGGATGTTCTCGTCAGCGACCTTTTCAATGCGGTCACTGAACTACTTATGCCACTTCACCCGTCTCCAAAGAGATTTACTCAAGGATATGGGTGAACTGATGAAGGATCCTACAGCTGAGGGGTTCAAAGACACAATGAACTCACAGTTGGCAACCCTAAATTCTATTGTTAACTCCTCCATGCGGCTGGTCTCGTACGCAGCAGATGGAGTGAGTAGAGCTGCAGGCACAGGGGTTGCCTTACGAAGGCACGCCTGGATGCGGCTATGCAACTTTGCGGACCCTTTCAAGGCGTCCTTCACCAATTCCCCCTTTGATGGATCATCATTGTTTGGTCCACAGGTGAAGGATACATTAACCAGGTGCGAGGTGGAAGGTAAGACTCTCTGCCGTAGGAGTCCGTTTTTCTACCCCTTCTAGACCCTATCCCAAAGGTCAAAGGGGAGGAAAGATGTGGTTCCGAAAACAATCCCAGGGAGTCTCATCTGACGCACAAGGCCGGTTCTCCTCTAGAGGCAGAGGGGGGAATAATAATAGATGCCGCCCCAGAGGCAGAGGAGGTCCGCAAAACCAGGGTAGCAGAGAGATGTTCTCTGACAAACCCTTTCAGCACCCCTGAGGGGCTGCCCAGCTGTCCGCCTTCGGAGGCAGTCGGGGGAAGATTATCACTGTACCCAAAATCCTGGCTTTCCCTAACTCAAGACAAATGGGTACAGTCGATCATATCCGAGGGTTACAAAATTCCCTTTATTCATATTCCAATCCAACCAAAAAGATCCCTTCCAGACGTTCCACCCAGTCTAAGGGAAAAAGCAGCATTAGAAGTTTCAAAGCTGCTATCAAAAAGAGTCATCCAATCAGTCCCAGCAGACCAGCAAGGATCCGGAATCTACTCCAAATTCTTTTTGGTACCGAAAAAAACAGGGGACTGGAGACCCATACTGGATCTCAGCTACTTAAACAAGTTTGTCAAGAAAACAAAATTCCGGATGGTCACGCTACAGTCCATTCTACCCTTCTTGGGTCAGGACAATTGGATGTGCTCGATAGATCTTCAGGATGCGTACTACCACATCAAAATGAACCGACGCTCCAGGAGATATCTCCGCTTCAGGCTGGGAGCCAGTCACTACCAATTCAGGGCCCTGCCCTTTGGTCTCACTACAGCCCCCGGTGTTCACCAAATGCATGGCAGTGGTCACGGCTCACTTGAGACGCCAGGGATTCCAGGTGTTTCCATATCTGGACGATTGGCTCCTTACTGCCACCACCAGACATCAGCTTCTCCTATCCAGGGATTTCACCATTCTAACCTGTCAAGCTCTAGGCATTTCAATAAATTCCGAAAAATCTGCCTTGTCGCCTTGTCAGTCTATTACTATTATAGGCGCCACATTGGATACACAGACCCTTTCAGCCAGACTCACAGAGCAGAGGGTGTTAGACATCCGGAACCAAGTATCCCTTCTATTACAATTTGTCAAAGTCAAAGCCAGACTGGTATTGAAGGTACTAGGACTCATGGCAGCAGCTATTTCCCTTCTCCCCTTAGCTCGCCTTTACATGAGGATCCTCCAATGGATGCTCTTTACCCAGTGGTCCTTTCAACGACTCCCGATGTCCCATACCATACTGATAACTCAAGTATGCAAGAATCAACTGTCTTGGTGGGTCACGCCACCTCAACTTCTCCAAGGAAGACCTTCACTCCCCAGTTGCCACGTTGACAACAGATGCCTCCCTGATCGCGGGGGGGCATTATCAGGGCAGGACAGTCCAGGGCACGTGGCAACCCTTCGAGTGCCACTTGCACATAAATGTCTTAGAGATGAGAGCAGTGCTTTTAGCGTTGCAAGCCTTTCACGACTCTCTTCCCAAAGGGACTATTGCAATTCAAACGGACAACATGTCCGTGGTGTGGTACATCAACAAACAAGGCGGAACCAGATCATACCCTTTATGTCGAGAAGCACTCAGACTTTGGCAATGGGCGATCTCTTCTCAGCGTTTTCTGATAGCGATGCATATTCCCGGGAAATCCAACGTCATTGCAGACAAGTTGAGCAGAGCAATTCTCATGCCACACGAGTGGTCTCTAAAGAAATCAATTTTAGAAGAGGTATTCCTAAGATGGAGCCAACCTTGCTGCGATCTTTTTGCTACTCCCCAAAACAGCAAGTGTCAAGACTTCTTCACGCTCTTCCCGTTACCAGGCCATCCCACCAGAGACGCTCTAGTCCACGATTGGCCCGGGACTTCTGTATGCCTTTCCCCTTTCCACTGATACCTCAACTAATTCAGAAAGCCATCGCCTTGAGAGTGACAATGATCCTCATTGCCCCTTACTGGTCTCGACAGATATGGTTCCCCTTTCTTCATCGTTACCTTTTGGAGCAGCCTTGGCATCTGGACCCAGTACCAGATCTGATTACCCATCAGTCGGGTCAGCTGCACCAATCTCTGTCTTCTAAACCTCACAGCGTGGTTTCTCCAATTCCTACCTTAGCCAGGCTTCCCTCAATATCTCGCCCGGTCCGAGATATCTTGATAGCCTCTCATAAATCCTCTACCCGGAAGATTTATACTAGCAAATGGAAACGTTTTTCCCTTTGGGCATCATCGAAAAACATAGATCCCTTTATTGCACCTATCCAGTCTATTTTAGACTTTCTAGCAGAACTCTTTCATTTAGGATCTTCTGCATCAACCATTAGAGTTCAATTGGCTGCCATATCAAATTTTCATGTTGGTGTCTCAGAATCCAGCATCATGGCTCACAAACTCTGTAAAGCCTTCTTAAGAGGTGTATTTCTTCTCAAACCTCCAATCAAAGACCCTCCACCTCAATGGGATTTGAACTTGGTTCTGGCATCTTTAATTCTTCCCCCCTTCGAACCAGCGGCTTCATGTTCTCTGAAATTGCTTTCTTGGAAGATACTTTTTCTGGTAGCTATAACTTCAGCGAAAAGAGTATCAGAACTCCATGCTCTATGCAGTCGTCCTCCTTACTTAGTTTTTCACAAAGACATGGTATCCCTCCGGACTAATCCATCCTTTTTACCTAAAATTTCTTCTCAAATTAACCTAAACCAAATTATTGATCTCCCCGTTTTTTTCCCTAACTATTCAAATAGGTCAGAACAAAAGCTGCATTTTTTGGATGTTCATCGCCAACTGAGATATTACTTAGACAGGACTAAACAACTCAGGAAATCTGATCAATTGTTTCTGTCATATGCAGAAGGTAGATTGGGCCTTCCAGTCACTAAAGTGTCTCTTTCTAGATGGCTCACGTCTACAATTACTTTCATCTATGAGATCAGACATCAAAATTACCCTCAAGACCTAGAGCTCATTCAACTAGGGCATTAGCTACATCCATAGCCTTTCAGGACAGGTTGCCAATAGATTCAATTTGTGCAGCAGCCACCTGGGCTTCTCCTCATACATTCATTTCACATTACAAATTGGACATGGTTTCCAGAAGCCGTGCCAATTTTGGTTCCACTGTTCTCAAGAGTCTGTTCCGATAGGCCACCCGGGATAAGGTGCTAGGACGCTGTCCCATCCAGCAAGAATGAAGGCGAGATTGACAACTTAACATTAAGAAGTTATGTACCTACCATAACGCTCCATGTTAGTTGTCTTCTTCGCCTTCTTTCTTGCCCCCTCCTTCCCCCAAGCCTGGACAGACCGACCGGAATTCTTTTGTGTTTCTTCTTCTGAAATTTGTTACTCCCACTTTTCTCCCACCTCTTCTATCTTTACTGATGTCTGCCTTTTCTTACGCAGACTGTTTGAGGTGGGTTACCCTACTCCATTCTTTGGAGAATAGGATTGCTTGGTATAGCTATCAAACGAGATCTGAGTAGTTACCGCCTAGCATTGTGGGATATAGGGGAGCTTCGAGCCGGTGGAATTAGCTCTCGAGCTTTAGTATTGGCCGAGTCGGAGCCGAGGATCGGCTCCGAACCCATCCAGCAAGAAAGAAGGCGAGAAGAAGACAACTAACATGGAACGTTATGGTAGGTACATAACTTCTTATTTTTGATTGCAATCACATCAGCCAGGCAATTGTCAGAACTCCAGGCCTTATGCATCAAACCTCCCTATCTTATCTTCCATAAGGATAGGGTATCACTGAGAACTAATTCTACCTTTTTACCAAAAGTGGTGTCAGCGCGATTTATCAATCAGTCTATTGACCTTCCAGTGTTCTTTCCTAACCATTCTAACAAGGGAGAGTATTGCCTGCACTCCTTGGGTGTTCATAGGCAATTATGATTTTATCTGGACAGAACAAAATCTACCCGTAAATCAGACCAACTGTTTCTGGCTTTTTCTGGACCTAGACGGGGTTATCCTGTATCAAAAGTTACATTGGCTTCATGGTTAAGAAATTGTATAACCTTTATCTACAACAAAAACAATCTCACCTTGCCTCGTAGAGTCAAAGCACATTCTACAAGATATATGGCAACTTCAGCAGCTTTCCATGCTAAGGCTTCCCTCAATGATATTTGCTCAGCTGCAAAATGGGCCAAACGTCATACCTTTAGTCTTCATTACAAATTGTACTTGGCCTCCAGAGGTAGAGCTTCCTTTCGTTCCATGCTGCTCAGGAATGTCCTTCCATGAGGGCCATCCAAGAATGCAGGTAGCTGGGGACTCTGTCTCATCAGTAAGGAATGAACAAAGATTAACAACATCAGATAAAGAAGTTATGTCTTACCATAACCTTCCATCTGTGTTGTTGATCTTCGTTCATTCATTACTTCCCACCCTCCTTCCCCCATCCGGAGGTTCTTGGTTAATCTCATGTGCTCCTTTCTTGTAGGTCTGTTATGACCAGAGGTAGCCTTTACTTTTATCTGTCAACTTTCAAACTCGATCTGAGGTAACAGGGAGCAGAGCTTTCTGAGTAGGACCTTAGCTCAAGAGTTTTTGGCTGACGCGAGCTTGATATTGGCCGGCTCGGTTCCGAGGATGGAATCGATAACCCATCAGTAATGAATGAATGAAGATCAACAACACAGATGGAACCTTATGGTAAGACATAACTTCTTTTTTGAGCCACTATCTGCAACATTTTGCTAGTGCATTAGTTAAAATGCCCCTACTAATCTCTGACTTATGCTCTATAATTCTTCGTTCAACCTATGATTGCATTTGCTCACATAAAATGAAGTACATTGTTTATATTTTTTATTTTATTTTTTTTTTATTTTACATTTGTTGACCGGGCTAGTCTAGCTGGATCAAAGTCCATTTTCAGTAGAGGCCCGGGGAGAAAAGCTCCACAGATAAAAGCAATGTAAATTATAAACAAGTACAATACACTTATGAGACTGGCAATGAGCAAAATACAATGATATTAGTCCAGGTATGGTTGTACAAATCTAAGAAAAAGCAAATAATACCAACTATGCATTTAATACTTTCATACTTCTTTTTGAAGTTCAAATGTAATGGATAGTTATCAAAACATTAATTGTTAATTAATAATTTTTTTTTTTTTTTTTTTTAATTCATGTTTGAGAGTGGTAGTAACAATGTAATCATTAAGTGTTTATGTGATCAGAGAGAAACATTACTGAGTTGAATAAAGAAATATGAAAGTTGAAAGATGAGAGCAGGTTAGTCTGGATTGGTGCAAGAGCATAGCCAGAAATTGTTTAGATGTAAAAGAAGTTGTTTTTTAAAGTGAGGAAGAGTGGGTAGAGAGGAGATATGTGTGGGGAGGTTATTCCATATTTTACCAATTGCGTTTGAGAAAAGGCAGTTTCCTGCAGAATTTGTAATTCTAGTAGTGTTGACTTGTAGCTTTTCGGAGGAGCGTAGTTGTTTCAGGTTACAATAAGGAGTCAAGAGGTTGCTAAGGGCTGGTGTTTTGATGGTTGATAAAGAATTTTGTGTGCTATTTGAAGTTGTTGATAGATAAGCTTGTTAGGAAGTTCCAACCAGTGTAATACTTTTAGGTTTAGACAGTGGTGGGTTCTATACTTAGATGCTGTGGCAAATCGAGCTATATTGTGGTAAGATGTAGTTAGTTTCCTAAGGTTACCTTTAGTGAGATGAGTGTAGATAGGGAAGCATACAGTAGGGTAGAGATAAGATGGGATTGTGCTAAGGTGGACCGTGCTTTGGGTGTAAGGAAGGGTTTGATTCTATACAGTGAGCCAATCTTTTATTCACTGCTTTTATTGTGTTATTGATGTGATAATCAAAATTAAGATGATTATCAATAGTAACGCCTAGCAGTTTTGTAGGACAGCTGGGGGAAATGTGGGAACTATCACTTGCAGTAATAGTGAGGTTTACTTGAGTAGATTTGTGGGTAGGTGAGAATAGTAATAGCTTAGTTTTTGGGGTTCAGGAGAAGACATCTTTTGAGAACCATTGTTCAACGGTTGAAAAGGTTGATTGGGTCAGTGACTGGAGTTCTATTTGAGAGGAAGCTGTACAAATTATGGTTGAATCATCTGCATATTGTATGCAGGTAGTGTTTTGGATAGATGATTGGAGATCATTAATAAAGACAGAAAATAAAAGTGGTCCTAGTATAGATCCTTGGGGTACTCCTAGAGAGATGGGTAGTAGAGTGGATAGAGAATTTTTCCAGAGTACTGCTTGTTGCCTGTTTTCAAGATAGGATGAAAACCAGGTTATTGAAGAGTAATCCAGGGCAAGGGATTTAAGTATGTGTAGTAGAAGTCTATGGTTTACCATATCGAAGGCTTTTGATAGGTCTAGGAAAAGTGAAGAGGTTAGTTTGTTGTTGTTACGGTTGCAGTTGATAGTATTGGTAAAAGAAAGTAGAGCTGTGGTAGTACTGTGTGAGGGTCTAAAACCATGTTGAGTGTTAGCTAGCAGTTTGTTATGGAGGAGATGGTTGAGTAGTTGTTTGTGTATACATTTTTCCATGATTTTGGCTAGAGGAGATAATAGTGCAATGGGGCGAAAGTTAGAAAGGTCAGTAGATTTACCTCCTTTGTGTAGGGGTATGATGTATGATATTTTCCAAATTGCTGGGAAAGTACTTTCTTTATGAATCTGTTTATTAGGATAGAGACAGGGTAGGCAATAGATTTAGCTGCTATTTGCAGGAATTCAGCAGGAAGCTTATCTGCTGAGGGGGTAGTGGGTTTTAGATTTTGTAAAAGTGATTGTATATAGGAGGTGGATATGGGTTGAAGTTGGAGGGAGGAGAGTTGTCGATCCTACTTAAGAGTAGCTGAGAAGTGTCAGGAGATAGGTGGTCAGCTAGACTCTGTATGGAAGTGGTAAAGAAAGTATTGAAGTTGTTGGCTATTAAAGAGTGATCATCAGGGTCAGAGTCCTGTGGGTTGGGTGTAACTGTTTTGCCTGGGGTAAGTAGATTGTTAATTGTAGACCAGAACTTTTTAGGTTCTTTTGTAGTGGATTGCTGAAGATTACAGTAATAATTCTTTTTATCTGTAAGGATGGCGCTTTTGGTACTGTTTCTAAGCTCTCTAAAGGTTTGATGATCTGTTGGGTTTCTAGAGGAACGCCATATGCTCCAAGATTTATTTCTGAGTTTTATTTTATGTTTAGTATTAGAGGTTAGCCAGGGTGCTGTTTTAGTCTTTATTCTAATGGTGCGACTTGGGGCATGTTGGTTTAGGATTGCAAGGAATACTGAGTTGAAGTGCTCAACAGCCTTGTCGAGTGTGAGGTGTTTTAGAGGGGTCCAGTTATATTGTGAAAGTTCTGTTTGAAATAGGTCGGGATTAAATTGTTTTTTGGAGTGTAGTATTTTGTGAGAGGAAGGTAAGTTTAGGTTAGTTTTAGCTCTAATGATGTAGGTGAGGGAATGATCACTTAGGTCATCTGGAAGGATGCCAGTTTGGTAGGTTTGCAGGGGGGAGTTAGTAAGGATCCAGTCTAGGGTAGTTTCTTTGTTGGTCAATTTTTTGTAGCTAAATAAACAACTTGTGCTGTATTACAAGTAGCATAACAGTTAAACTCATACATAACTTTTGTTACAGGATGGATAAAACAAATGTTGGTGACAACATCTTTACAACTGTAATTATGACATAGGTATGTTCCTTGTTTCAAACTAGAACTAAAACCATTTTTCATATCTTTATAGCACAGTTTCCTTTTTAGATTCTTCTCATTCCTGTATGCAAAACTTGGTTTATCATCTAAAATTCATCTAAGCTCAGGCATAGTCATCAAGATATTCCCATTTTTTCATATTACCCTCTCCACCTCACTAGTCCTATTGTTATATGTAGTTATATGTCTTATCTTATTAGTTCTACTCATTGTATCATTAGTATTACCTAAAGAAGAACAATTTTTTTACAAAAATAGGTACTGTAAATTCTGGAAATATTGTTAGTCTTTCAAACTATATTTTAAAAGAAACTGATGTTCATCTATTGAATAAGGGGCTTCAATTTATACCTAGCAGGACTAACAATATTTCAAATGCCCTAACAGACTTGAAAGTATTTACTAGAAATTTGATTTGAAGCTTATATTTAAAGATTCTGTTGTGTTGGATAGCAAAAGGGCATGTAAAAGGTGTAGCACATTTATTCCTAATAGTTGCCCTATTGTAACATCCTTTCATGACCTATGTGAAATAGAATTAAGCAGAATCTATGAAGCTAAAAAATTGCATAAGTTTTATAATATGAGATGCGGTAAACATGTAGCATTACAGAGTTTAGAAAATGAGCATAATTTGATCATAAAACAGGCCAATAAAGGAGGGGACATTGTTTTACTCAATAAGAGTGGTTATATAAAATATATGTATGAATTTTTGTCAGATGGCAAAACATTTAAACAAGCTGACTTTATGTATTTTAAAAATGTATTACTAATGTGAATCTACTAGTTTATGACATGCAAATACAAGTCGATGTTTCCCTTGATCTGTTTATTTTTTTTCACAGTCTATTACCCTGTAACTCCTATAATATATGGTTTACCCAAGATACATAAGTCACTAACCCACCCACTAACCCACCCACCCCCATGAGACCTATTGTCTCAGGGAGGGGCTGGGTTACGGAACCCATATCACTGTATATTCAACAGGTTTTAATAAGTATTTAGTTTATTGTAAGAGTTGTATTAAAGATTCAAGTTATTTTCTCTATGAACTGACTGATTGGTATAACCAATGTACTAATGTGGACTTTTTATTTATAACCTTGGCTGTCAATTCTCTTTTTACTGTTATTCCCAATCAATACAGGATAGATGCTATACATGAGTTTTTGAATGTTCAGACCAATATGATGAATAGAGAAATTGAAAATACTTGCCAAATTATTGAACTAATACTTACAAATATTGTTTTTATATTTGATGAATAACCGTATCTACAAATTGCAGGAGATGCCATGGGTACGCCCATGGCAAACACTTGTGTTAATTTAGTTTTGAACCAGTGGGAGAGTAAATATATTTTTGATGGTGATAACTTTGTAAACAGAAATGTATTATTTTATAAACTCTCTGTAGATGACTGTTTTTTTAATATGGAGAGGGTCTGAAGAGAGTTTAAAAGATTATGTGAAGCATTTGGAGAATATGACTGATTTCTTGCAATTTAAAATGGTGTGTTCATCAAAGCAGATTACTTACTTGGACATACAATTGGACAATGATATGGGGGTTATACAAACTAGTGCTTTTAAAAAGTCAGTGTATGCCAATAGATATACTCATAAACAGAGTATGCATGCCCCACACATCTTTAGAGGGATTTTAAAAGGTCAGTTTACTAGGATTAGTAGATTAAACACAGACAAATCCATGTGTGTGAAACAAATGGTAGAAACTGCTGTTTCATTTTGTGATGGGGATGCAGCCAGGTTATGGTACAGGAAATAATGAATGATGTTTTTAAGGACAGAAATGGTAAAACAGAGACCTATTTTAATCCAATGAAGAATGTTGTGCCAGTTTTAGGTAATAATAATAATAATACAATGAACAGAAGTAATAAGTGAAGATATATAACTACATATAACAATAGGACTCGTAAGTTGGAGAGGGTAATACGAAAAAATTGAAATAGCTTGATGACTATACCTGAACTTAGACAAATTTTAGATGATAAACCAAGTTTTGCATATAGGAATGAGAAGAATATAAAAAGGAGACTGTGCTATAAAAATATGAAGCTAACAAAAATTGGTTTTAGTTCTAGTTTGAAACAAGGAACATACCCATGTCCTAATTGCAGTTGTTGTAAAGATATTGTCACCATTTGTTTTATACATCCTGTAACAACAGTTATGTATGAGTTTGTTATGCTACTTGTAATACAGCACAAGTTGTTTATTTAGCTACATGTATACAGTGTACTTCATTTTATGTGGGCAAATGCAATCGTAGGTTGAAGGAACAAATTATTGCGCATAAGTCAGAAGGAGCATTTTAACTAATGTACTAGCAAAACATGTTGCAGATAGCAGCTCAGATTTAGATTTAGAGTTATTAAAGTAGTGCATAAAAGTATTGGGGGATGATATGAACAATTCATTGGAAAATATAGAGTATTCTTGGATTTTGAGATTAAAAGCTGATGCAACCCCTGGGTTAAATAATGTGGTTAGCTTAAAAACAGTTTTATTTAAAAAGCATTTAATGTTGCACTGATGTTAGATGTAATTGACTGTAACTTTTTATTGGATGGCTTTCATATGATATGTGACGTTTTAATATAAAATGGATGTGTGTGTAAGAAGTTATTATAGCACTGAAGAAGGGGCAACCCGAAAGTTTTGCTTAGTTTAATAAAGCGAAGAACATTTCTGTTGGTTTGTTTTTACTTGCATTTTGGCTGGATTTTATCGGACAAAGTTTGCCCCAGTGTAGTGTTGTGCTTTTGTTTTTTATAAGCTCATCCAAACCAGAGATTACTTAATCCAACTATCACACTCTCTAGGCATCAATATAAACCTGAACAAGTCCAACCTGATTCTTGTGCAGAACCTGGAATTTATAGGGACTCAACTGAACATGAGGGATCAGATAGCTTCTCTCCCCTTACACTGTATAACAACACGAAGGAATCAAGTCCAGGAATTGTTATCCCAACAGACCCCCCCCCCCCACAGATGGCCTTACAAGCCCTAGGATCCATGTCAGCAGCAATCCTGTTAGTTCCTCTAGCAAGATTCTTCATGCGGATTCTCCAGTGGACATTGGTGGTCCAGTGGTCCATTCTCTATCACCCACTATCCCTTCCCATCAGATTGCCACCAATTTGCAAGCATCACTTCAGCTGGTGGATGTAGTTGGACAATCATCTTCTAGGCAGGCCCTTATTAACCAACCCCCTGATAGCCACAGTGACCAGGGAAGCCTCCCAGTTCAGGTGGGGGGAGCATTACAATGGGAAGATGGTCCAAGGCATGTGGTCCCCTATTGATACCAGGTTGCATATCAATTTCCTAGAGATGAGAGCAGTTCTCCTAAAATTGCAAGCCTTTCAGGAGACTCTCCCCTTGGGGACTATTGCAGTTCACACTGACAACATGTCTGTTTTCTGGTATATCAACAAGCAAGGAGGAAACCATTCTTATCCCTTGTGCAGGGAGGCCATGAGGGTGTGGGAGTGGATGATATCTTCAGACCACCTTCTAGTTGCAATGCATATCCCGGGGAAAACCAATGACTTGGCAGACAGATAAGGAAAAGAATAATAAAAAAACGGACCACCAAGGTAATACGCTGTACTTTATTGGTACCAAATAACTGAGCGCTTTCGCCAGAATCAGAGTCTGGCTTCTTCAGAGTCATCTGGTACACCACCAAACAAAGTTTAAATAACATTTCATAATGTCAGCACCAATCAGCTACGATTAATTAATTATATAACATCATTCAGGTGTCTTAGCAATTTAACCCATACAAAGCCAAGTTAATAAAAATTATATATATATATATATATATATATATATATATATATATATATATATATATATATATATATATTATAACTAATATATACTTTATCAAAAGACATAAAAATACATACTGTAAAGAATACCAGTATGAAATATAAATAACAAAATACAGTTCATCCTACTATCTACAATAACCCTAATTTTAACCTTAAATTTTATTAGCCCTCATTTTTGAAATGGGCATTAAGGTAGTGCTATCATTTAGTCCTGATGAATTGCATGCATTTAATCCTAATTGCCCTTGCAATTCCTTTGCTTCTACCTCAGCATTAAAGTCCCCCCTCTACCATGATTCCATATTCTATCTACAACAAAAAACAAAAACTTTTTAAAATTAACACAGTCTTTGCTGTGTAGATATAGTGCATTGTGCTCATTTTTATTTTTAATACATCTTAAATGCTCAAAGATTCTATCACTCAGCCTGCAAATGTTTTTTCCTACATAGAACTTGGCAGACAGATTCAGCAGATGACTCCTAGTTCCACACGAGTGGTCTGTCAATCAGTCAGTGGCGAACATGATCTTCAGTCGCTGGGGTCAACCTTGTTGCAACCTCTTTGCCCCTCCCCTCAACAACAAATACAGGAAGTTATTTACTCTGATCCCTACTCCGGGGGAGTCCCTGAGGGAAGCACTAGTCCATGATTGGCCCCCCTGTCTCCTATATGCTTACCCTCCTCTCCCTCTGATCCTGAAGTTTCTTCAGAAGGCATTTAGGCTGAAGAACTCTGTCATCCTCATTGCCCCCTTCTGGCCTCAACAGGTATGGTTCCCCTTCTTCTGGTCTCATCTGAAATATCCTCCTTAGATACTGGAGCCAAGAAAGGACCTCCTTTCTCATGTGTCAGGGATTTAGCATCTGAACCTTCGTGCTCTCAGGCTGACCGCTTGGTTTTCCCACTTCCAACCCCAGCAAGACAGTCCAGGCTTACTTCCCCACTCTGTGAAATACTTCTAGCCTTGCAAAAAGCTTCCACTAAGAAAGTTTACACCAGTACGTGGAAAAGGTTCATTATTTAGGCTACAAATAGAAATATTGACCCTTTCTCTGCACCAATTTAAGATTTCTGCTTTTTCTTAGTAGTCTGTTTCAGGAGGGTGCTAGCTTCTCTACCATTAAACTTCATTTAGCTGCTATTTCTAATGTTCACATTGCAAGTTAATGTCATTCCCCATTCACCTTTAGGTTATGCATATCCTTTATGAAAGGTGTTTCATTGTTGAGGCCTCATATTAAGGACCTCTCCCCTCCATGGGATCTCATTGCAGTATTGCAGGCTTTGACTCAGGGACCCTTTGAACCAGCTGCAAGTTGTGACATGAAGTTTTTGTCACGGAAGACAATCTTTTTGGTGGCTATAACTTCAGCTAAGAGAATTTCTGAACTACAAGGCTTATCCTCCAAACCTCCTTACATAATTTTTCGTAAGGACGGTTTCTTTACATACCAATCCTGCTTTTATGCCAAAAGTAGCCACTGAAAGCAATATCAGCCAGTCCACCCACTTACCAGTGTTCTTTCCAAATTTCTGTAATAAAGGGGAGTACGTTCTACACCTTCTAGACATTCATAGACAACTCCATTTCTACCTGCATAGAACCAAACAACACAGGAAGTCTGACCAACTCTTCATAGCCTTCTCAGCTAACAAATTAGGCCAAGCGGTATCCAAGGTTACCTTAGCAAAATGGATATCGGGCTGAATTTCATATATTTACTCACAAAAGGGCATAAAATTAACTCAACCTCCTAGAGCACATTCCACCAGAGCCATGGCTATTCCTCCACATTCTCTTCTAGAAACTCCATTGATGATATTTGCACAGCAGGGACATGGTCTAACAGTCACACCTTTGTGTCACAATACAAGTTGGTTATCATTGTGAAGGCTGCCAGCTTAACTAGATAGAATTTTATAGATAATTCTATCATTTGTACATATTAATGTAAGGCACAGACTTGTCTTAAATGGGAAAAAAAACACTGTTAGATGTGGAACTGCAAAAAAAAAAAATTAAACATTTTATGACCTTTTGCTCTAAAGTCGGCTCCAGCCAGTCTAGGTGAAGACATTCTTTCTATTGTTTTAACCAAGTGTTAAATTGCTAGATTTAAACATGCAAATGTATTTTTATTGTTCTGCTTCCTGACCAGCTGCAAGATAACACAAGGAGATGTTAAGAATGTAAATGTAGTTTCTGTTAGCCTGGGAACCCAGGGAAGTGTGAAGAATGATGTAATGGGAACCAGGAATGTGATTTTAAAAGCATAGAGAATAAGAGATTATTAAGCATTTTTGTCTTGACCATCCAACTCATCAGAACTGCCTGTGTTCTATATATAAGTCATTTTAGAAGTGTGCTTTCTCTTAGAAATAGCTAGAAACTAGAAATATTAGACTAAGTGTTTTTCTGTGATGTCAAAACTGTACTACTGAATTATTTTAAGTATTTCTCTGTGATCTCTGAACTCTTGACTAGCACTGTGCAGTAAGAATTATTGCTTTGTGTTGTTATTTATTATTAAATATTTTAAAACCTTTCAACTGTGGCTGTTTTGTGTAGAGATAAGTTAAGCTCTTAAGAGTACTTGCATGCCTTTGGTAAAATTGTACAATGCCACTCTAATAGCTTTAGCCCTGGGCTATACTACCAATTGGATAATAATATTGCACAGTAATAATTGGACACCCTTTTAAGGGCCTTTGAGTAGCTGATAAATATTAGTGGGTGGTGGCAAGTGGTATTACTTTATAGTCTGGGAAAAAGGGGCACAGCTGGAGAACCTGTGCCAGCCTTCCCCAGGATGTGTGTGTGTGTGTGTGTGTGTGTGTGTGTGTGTGTGTGTGTGTGTGTGTGTGTGTGTGTGTGTGTGTGTGTGTGTGTGTGTGTGTGTGAGCTACTTGGGCAGGGACACGAAGCACTTTTTGGACAGAGAGGGTGCTGGAGGTTTTAGCTTGCCCACTAAGCTGAGATCTAGACCCTATAACTGTGCCAGTGGGGAGTCTTATTGGGGACCTGGAGAGCAAGGAAGCGACCAGCCCTGGACTGACTGTGATCTCTGTGTGCTCTTAAGGGAAATTGCACTTTACTGTGTGTATTTGTTATTCTTTCCTCCTATATGAGATGCCCCTCACTGGTGTTAGTGGTGAGGATTGAGGCTTCTTGATTGCTGGGCCAGGGCACGGGCATCACATATTAATTGTTTGGCAGTAGTGGGATATCCACAGCACATATTAATTGGTGGCAAATACTAATTGGCTTGTAGTGGTGTGGGTAGAGAGAATTCCTGTAGCTTGTGTACAGTCAGCTCTGAAGGTGTTTAGTACTCTAAATTAGCCACACAGTGCATACTCAGAGTTCAGATCACAATTGTTTTATTTCTTTTGTTAGCTTAGTTAGTCTGGGTGAGCAGGCAGCATGTCAGCAGAGGAGTATGGAAAGCTGACAAGGATCCAGCTGGCGGGGATGTGCCAGGCTAGGGGACTGGTGCATGAAAACCTGACTAAGGCAGACCTGATTGCAGCCTTGGTTACAGCTGCATCAGAAAATAGCAACCAGGAGGACAATCAGACTGCCAGTGGAGATATAATACCCTCGAAGAATGGACAGCTCAACCTTTCTGCAGAGGACTTAAAAATCCATCTGGAGCTAAAGAGACTTGAGTTGGAGGCCAGTCATTTGGAGAAAGAAGCAGCTGAGAGACTGAGGAGTCTACAGGCTGAGGAGAATGAGAAACTGCTATGCCTGGACACCAAAGGAAAGGAGCAGCAGAGGAAGCATGAGAGGGAAATGCTGACTCTTTGCCAGAGTCATGGAGGTAATGGGGAAGGGAGTAACTGGATCCCAGAAGCACAACAGGTCAGTAAATTTCTTCCGCACTTTAAAGAGGGGGATAATTTTGATAGTTTCATTCATATGTTTGAGAAGGTATGCAAACAATATGGTGTTGACCAAAGGGTCTGGGTACAGTTCCTGACCCCCTTACTCCATGGTAAAGCTGTAACTGTATTGTCAAAATGTCTGATTTTGAAGTTGTATGTTTTAATTATACTGGAAAAAAAAGCATTTACTAAAATTGTAGTTTCATATACAAAAACATATAGGAAAAGTTTCATGAGTATGACAAAGACAGATGTAAGTGTGTTGCTGAATGTTGACTTGTTTCCATAGGTGTGTGTGTGTGTGGATGTCAGTGGATGTCTTTGAAGGAACTTGAGGACCTTTGGTGAGAACAAACGGGAACAAGCCCTCCAGGATGAGGACTATGGGATTTGGGATTAGTGAAGGTAATGTGAAGATGTGTATGAGTTGGGAAAGATTTGAGTTGGGAAGAAGGCAGAAGTGGTGCTCATAAGGAAAAAGCCCCCAAAGTGACCCCAGTACTGAACCCATGGTGGTGGGTGGGCACCACAGAATGCCCCAACAGAATATGCAACATATGTCAGCCTAGCCCACAGCCAACATCCAGGAGCTAGAGTTAGGAGTTTTGAATTGAATATGGTGTGAGGGTGTGTAGTACAGGTGTCCATCCACAGGGTGGTGGGGAACAAAAAGGTGAGGAGAACAGTAAGTGGGGACAGACAAAGTGCCAGTAGTAGGTTGTCTTGAGACAACAGGCAGACTGCCTGTACCATCCATCCTGTTAGGGAAGGAGGGAAGGATTTGGATGAGGCAGTACCATGTGCTTATGCACGAGGTCAGGCTAGGAGACAATGTGGTGGGTCTGGTAGTGGGAGACGGGAGGACAGAGACACTACTTTGCAGGACTGGTTGGTGTAGGACTTAGGGGGGTGGTTGCCAGTAGGTTTCTTACCTGCAGTGGAGCCCAATGTGGGTACCCTAGGGTACTGACTGGTGAGTGACTGTGGATGCAAGTAGTGCACAGAGTAGTAGTACTGGCTAACACTGTCACCGGGATGGGATGCCAGACTGACTTCTGGGGAAGTGCTGTGAAGAGTTACAAGGAGGAGTTGAGACAGGCAGCTCTCAGACCCTACCCCCAGGCCTGCCTGAGGCAGGCAGGCAGGGGAGGGCACCCTGATATCAAGGAAAGGGGGAATCTGTATACTGGGACAAAGGGTTACTATACAGAGAGTGGACCTCTGAAGGAGGGCTAGAAGGTGAGAGTACAGCAATTGGTAGTGCCTAGAGCCTACCATCTAGTACTTCTAGCCATAGCCCGTGATATTCCCTTTGCAGGTCATATGGGCATAAAACATACAAAGAGGCATATTATGCAGAACTTCTATTGGTCTGGAATTTCCAGAGATGTAAAAGGGTACTTAAGGACCTGTGAGCAGTGCCAAAAGGTAGGCAAGGCAGGAGACAAGGTGAGAGCTCCTTTGATGCCTTTGCCTGTGATTGAGGAGCCATTTCAGAGGGTAGCTATGGATATTGTGGGTCCTCTGAGTACCCCAAGTTCCACAGGGAAAAAGTATATCTTAGTGGTAGTGGATTAAGCTACATGATACCCTGAGGCAGTGGCTTTGTACTCCATTGAGACAGAGAAGGTGGCAAATGCTTTGTTAGAGATTTTCAGCCGGGTAGGTTTCCCAAAAGAAATACTGAGGGACAAAGGTGCCAATTTCATATCAGACCTGCTGGCTTGTCTGTGGAAGTTCTGTGAGGAGAAGCACATGAAAATCACCCCCTACCATCCCCAGACTAATGGTCTTGTTGAGAGGTTAAACTCTACAATCAAGTCCATGCTACAGGCATTTGCAGATCAGTTTAAGAGGGAGTGGGACAAATATTTGCCCCATCTGTTGTTTGCTTACAGAGAGGTTTCCCTGGAATCAACAGGTTTTTCACCCTTTGAGTTGCTGTATGGGCATAGGGTGAGGGGACCACTAGATTTAATTTGAGATGAGTGGGAAGGTGAGTGCGAGTCTCACAAGGAATCTGTTGTTGCATACGTCCTAAACCACAGGACAAGGGTCAGGGAACTCATGGGCTTGGCCCAGGAGAACCTGGCAGAAGCCCAACAACAGAAAAGGGTGTGGTATGACAGGAATGCTCGAGCTAGAGAGTATGCTGTGGGGCAGCAGGTAATGGTTCTCATTCCTGTCAGACACAACAAGCTGCAAGCAGCTTGGGAGGGATCCTACAAGGTGGTAAGAAAGGTAAGTGATGTTCAGTACATGGTGGGACTGCTATGCAGAAGGCAGGGGCACATATTGTACCATGTTAACATGCTGAAACCTTACCATGATAGGGAGGCCCTTGTGCTGAGCATTTGCAGTGGATCGCAGGAGGAGTCTGAGGGAGATCTGGAGACTGATCTCAGTGAGGCTCGGGCTGACACGTCAGTGGAAGGGGTAGCAATGTCCCAGCAGCTATCTCCTACCCAGGTACGAGAAATCCAAGCAGTGTTGCAGGAATTTGGGGACATGTTTACTGGGACACCAGGGTGCACCCACCTGGGGCAGCACCAGGTGGATACAGGACCCCAAAGGCCTATTAGGCAGGCCCCTTATAGAGTGCCTGAGAGAGTTCAAACAGACTCTGAGGGAGGAGGTACAGGAGATGTTGGAACTAGGGGTGAGTAAAGAGTCCAACAGTCCCTGGGCCTCCCCAGTGGTGCTGGTGCCAAAGAAGGATGGCAGCACCAGGATCTATGTGGACTACAGGAAATTAAATAGACAGAGTTGGATGCTTATCCCATGCCTAGGACAGATGAGGTCCTAGAGCAGCTGGGTGGGGAAGTATCTTACAACCATTGATCTTACCAAGGGTTACTGGCAGGTGCCCTTGACTCCCAGTGCTAGAGAGAAGTCAGTCTTTGTGACTCCTTTTGGCTTGTATGAGTTCACAAAGATGCCCTTTGGGATGAAGAATACCCCAGCGACTTTCCAGAGGCTGGTAGATCATATCCTAGCAGGAGCAGGATGGTTTGCTTTTGCTTACCTAGATGATATTGCCATCTACAGCCATTCCTGGCCAGAGCACCTTCAGCATGTCAGGGAGGTGCTGGGCAGACTACAGAGGGCAGGGTTAACCATTAGGCCGAGCAAATGTCAGGGGGTATGGCAGAGGTCTCCTATCTAAGGCATAGATTGGGAAGTGGTAAGATAAGGCCAGAACCTGCCAAAGTGGAAGCCATTCAGGCATGGCCTGCAGCTGTTACCAAAAAGCAGATGAGGGCATTTTTAGGGACAGCAGGGTACTACAGAAAGTTTGTCCCCAGTTATAGTACCATAGCTGCTCTCCTCATAGACCTGACAAGGAAGAACAGGCCAGATAAGGTAGTGTGGACCCCAGCATGTGAGCAGGCATTCCAGAAGTTTAAAGAAGCTTTGGGAAGACCCCCTGTGTTAGCCAGTCCAGATTACAGCAAATAATTTGTTGTGCAGGTGGATGCTTCAAACCATGGGGGACTTAGCTAGATTTCTTCAGAGGGAGAAGAGCACCCAGTGGTTTATCTCAGTCATAGGCTCCAACCCAAGGAGGAATGCTATGCAACTGTAGGAAAGGAATGTCTAGCCATAGTGTGGGCACTGCAGAAACTTCAGCCTTATCTGTATGGAAGGAAATTCACTGATAGACAGGAAGCAGCACCCTTTCTTCAGCGGCCTTTACCCTGCGGTCGCCTCCCTCTACTTACCCCAAGGCCCCCAGAGGAGGGAAAATGCAGAGGCCCCTCTGGAGACATGATTCCTTTCGCTTGGTGGTCCATCTCGCTCACCCGTCCTGAGGCGTCTAGTTTAGGCGCTTATGACCCCAGTCAGTTTCTGTCCAGGAAGTACAGGCAGGCACTCAAAAGCACTTACATGCATTGGGCTGATTTCACCCAGCTTTTCCTAGTGGCGCGCATTCCGGGGAAATCAATGGGATGTTCACAGACAACTGCATTTTTATTAAAGTAGGACCAATCAGACAATCATGG
Organism: Protopterus annectens; assembly: GCF_019279795.1. NCBI lineage: Eukaryota > Metazoa > Chordata > Ceratodontiformes > Protopteridae > Protopterus > Protopterus annectens. The sequence continues at coordinate 643,953,152 of NC_056741.1, read as the reverse complement.
CCCTTCCTTCCATCTCGCCCTCCTCCCCCTTCCCATTATGACAGATCACAACCCCCCTAACATGGTTACACAATGCCAAGTTGCTAAGATGGAAGTTGGGGTTGCAAGCATATATGTCAATGCAACATTGCAGTGGGATTAGCAATGCCAATGCAGATGGGCACTCAAGACAGGAATGGGGTAAGGTACACTCAGATAGACCTAGCCCTCTCAAGCAGTGTTTCTCAAGGGTCACTTGAAAAACTAGCTTGAGTTTGTCGGGGGGGTGGGATGTGAAGGCTGCCAGCCTAGCTAGATAGAATTTTATGGATAATTCTATCATTTGTAAATATTAATGTAAAGCACAGGCTTGTTGTCTTAAATAAAAAAAAAAAAAACTGCTGTTAGATGTGGAACTGCAAAAAATGTAACAACAGTGCTCTCTGCTGACCAAATAAAACATTTTATGACCCTTTGATCTAAAGTCGGCTCAAGCCGGTCTATTTATTTTATGGTGTTGATACATTTTTCAAGTATCTTGGAGAGAGGGGAGAGGATAGCAATGGGGCGGTAATTGGAGAGGTCAGTGGAGGGGGTGCCTTTGTGGAGGGGAATAATGTGGGATATTTTCCATATCGAGGGAACATAGCCTTCTGTTATGGAACAGTTGATTAGAATTGAAATTGGGTAGGCTAGTGTATCAGATGCAATTTTCAAGTATTCAGAGAGGAGGTAGTCAGCTGCGAGTTTGGTGGGTTTAAGTTTTGACAGTAGTCTTTTTATGTTGGAAGTAGGTACTGAGGTGAAGAAGAAAAGAGGAGTGGGGGTTTAGGGTTAGGAGTTGGGAGGGCTGTTGTAGGGAAGTGTTGTTTGTTTAGAGATGTTATAGTTTCAGTGAAGTGTTTGTTGAAGGATTCAGCAATACTGCTGGAGGAGGGGGGAATGGATGGCTGGGGGGTATCAACCTTCCCTGAGTGGAGGATATTGTTAATAGTGGACTAGAACTGCTTAGGGTTGTGGTTGGTAGAGTTTAGGGTGGATTTATAGCAGAGGGATTTATCAAATTTTATATGCTTTTTGGCTTTATTGTGCAGTTCAAAGAATGATTGCATATCTGAGTTATTTTTTGTTAGTTGCCAGTGCTCTCAGGCCTTATCTCTGGATTTCATTAGGTTTCTGGTGGTTTTGTGTAACCACGGGGCACGCCTGGATCTGACTTTGGCATTTCTTACAAGAGCATGGGTGTTTAGGATGGAGAGGAAGGTACTGCTGAAGAAGTGGACAGCCTCATCTAGGTTGAGGTATTTTATTGGTGACCAGTTAATTTTTTGCAGGGAGGAGTTGAAGGAGTTGGGGTTAAAGTTGGACTTGTTCCGTATTTGCCTGTGGATAATGGGCTTCAGACTGTTTGTGTGGTGCCGAATTAGGAAAGTGGGGGAGTGGTCACTGACTGTCAGGTAAGTAGCCAGCTAGGTAAGTGTGAGTGGCTTTGTTGACTAGGATCCAGTCAAGTAAGGTATGATTGTTAGGGTTTTTGTTGATTCGGGTAGGGGATTGAATGAGTTGAGTGAACCCATGGAGAATAAGGTGAATGGTTGTGAGACTGTTATTACAGGATAGCCAGTTGATGTTAAAGTCACCGAGAATGATGGATGTGAAGTTGTTCAATCTCGCCATTTGTTCTTACACGTGGGTTCGGAGCCGATCCATCGGCTCAGAGTCGGCCACTTTCCAAGCTCTTGATCTCTGAGAAGCTCAAGACACAGTCCCCATCCCATGGTGCTCTGCTGCCAAACCCTAGATCTAGCTTGCCGCTGCAATGGATCTCACGCTCTTCACAAGAAGCTCGGGCCAGTACCCTTTTTTTCTTGTCTTTTGACAGACAATTTTCTATAACTGTGATAGTTTGGTATATATATATATATATATATATATATATATATATATATATATATATATATATATATATATATATATATATATATATATATAAGTGTAGTTGTCTAAATATTACTTGTTTGTGGGTTTTTTGAGGTACATAGTGTGTGCTTTGTGTGTTTTCTTAGGAGCGGCTGCTCCTAGGCCTTTGGCCATTTCTTTAGTTGAGTTTTTGACAGGGCTCTGTCAGTGATTCTATCTGTTGTTTCTTTTTGATGAAATAGTGAGTGTTCAAGGATCTGAACTTTTTTTGTGATTGTTAGTGTTCTTAATAGCTGCAAAGTAGAGTTAGTGAGTGTTCAGGGATCTGAACGTTTTGTGTGATTGCTAGTGTCCTAATATTTATAGAGTTCAGGGATCCGAGCCTTAGCAATTGTGCTGTTTTCTCATTTTTTGAGACATGTCAGAAAAACAGAGATCAGGGTTCAAGCGGTGTGGCTGTTGACAGAAGAAGTCCATCACCAACCACCACACCTCATGTGTTTATTGTTTAGGGCCTCTACACCTGCAAGAGGACTGTTACATCTGCCAATCTTTTAGTGGTAGAGTTATGCTGGAAAGGCGTAGAAAGCTTATCGATAGAGGCCTCTTAAAACCAGACTTCCTAGAGGCTTTAGATAAGTCTGAACAGACCTTCAAATCTTCAAAGGGGTCGAAGTCTTCCAAGGTGTCATCGGAGCCCAAGTCATCGGCTACAAGCACCTTGGGGAAGATTCGGTCGCCGGCTCCTCAGCCCTCAGAGTCGAGCACCGAACCTTTGCCTCAGAGCCAAGACCCAAGTTTGGAACCGGTACCGGAGGTTTTAAAATCTCAGATCCTTCGGTCAGTGGATTCTTCGGCTCCTTTGACCCATTTTTCCAGGACCCTCTCGGATGTCGATGTGGACCATGTGGTGCAGAGACTCTTGGAGAACCCGGCCTTGGCCGAATTGCTTTCGGCTTCATCTCATCTGGCATCGAAGCCAGACACCCCCCCTGTCTCGGTTTCTGCTCGTCCTCCGAGACCAATTGAGCCTTCAAAGCTGGAAGGTGAGGACCTGATAGTTGTGGAACCCTCGGAGCTGAGGCCTATTCCGGTGCCTTCAGCCCCATTGACCTTGACATCTTCGGTTCCGATCGAAGGGTCTCAGAGCCGACACTCTCTCTCTGGGTCTGGGGGGTAGAGTTGAACTGAGGCTTTGGTTCTGACTCTTCCTCTTCGGGCATCAGCGCAGTTGAGCTCTGCTCCGTCCTCTTGTTTGTACCTGGTGGTCTCGGCCCCGAGGAGACTTCTGTCTTCTTAGGAACCGGCGGACTCCTTGGACCGAGACACCGGTGCCTTTGATGCCACGAGGAAGGTCATGTCTGCTAAGACTTTTACCTCTTCAGGTCCTTCCTCTTCCTCCCCTAAAGGGCCCTGTTCTGTCTCTACATCACAGGTTCCTACCAAGCGTCGAGGCCCAGAGCCTCAGGTAACCCCATCGGGCAACCCCTGCTCTACGGAGACTTCACCAGATGCCCCCACTGATGAAGTCCCTAGGAAGAGACTGTGCAAGAGGAGGCACTTGGATTCCCCTCAGGAATCCTTGACATCAGACACCAACTTAGAAGAATCAGAAGGGTCCCCACGGTCCCCCTCAGAGGATGTCTCATTTGCAGAAATCCTAGAAATACTTAAGCAGAGGGGTGACTGGCAGTCCCTTATCCCTACTGAGGATTAGTCGGTTCTCCAAAAGGCTTTTAGGTTTCAACCTTCCACCTCCTGGGTTACTCTGCCTTTCGACGAATTAATGGACTTGATCACTTGAAAAGTGTGGGAGTCTCCTGATTCCATAGAACCAGTCCCTCAGAGGCCCAACAAATTTATCACCTCCCCTCAGGATAAGTCCTTTATTACAAAGGGAGTCCCCATTGATGCAATGGTGGTGGCGGCGGCCACCAAGAAAGAGATGTCAGAGACCTCTTCTTCTGTCCATCCTCCTAATAGAGATTCCAGGACGATGGACAGATATGGGAAATGCATCTTTAGTTCTGCAACATTTGCAATGAGATCACTTAAATATTTAACCCTCTTTGCCCGTCTTCAACGAGATCTCCTCAAAGAGCTTGGAGATACTCTACAGGGCAACACAGATGATGCTGACTCTGAGAAAGTGATGGCACAGCTTAACACCCTTAATTCCATTGTAAACTCATCCATGCGGCTCATTTCTTATGCAGCCGAGGAATCGAGCCAGGCAGCAGGTTCAGCAATAGCTCTGCGGAGACAATCCTCGATGCTCTTATGCTCCTTTGTGGAAGCCTTCAAGTCTACCTTTGTTAATACCTCATTTAATGGCTCTTTTTTGTTTGGGCCTAAAATCAAGGAGACACTCACTAGGTGTGAGCAGGAAGGAAAGACTCTATCTGCTGTATGAATCTGTTTTTCCACCCCCACTAGACCATACCCCAAAGGGCAGACGAGCTTTCCAGAACACACGTGGTGAACCCCCCTCCAGGGGCAGAGGAGAGGAGTATAATGGTTGATGCCACCCAGGCGGCAGAGGGGGTCCGCAGAACCAGGGTGACAGGGAGCAGTTCCTTGGCAAGCCCTATTAGCGCTCCTCTGAGGAGGCCCGATCGTCCTGCTCTGGGGGCAGTTGGGGGTCGCTTAGCTTTATACCCAGATGCCTGGCTAGGAATTACATCAGATTCCTTGGTAAAAAGCATGATTACCAGAGGTTACATCATTCCCTTTTCAGAATCCCCTTCCATTCGTGCAAGAATCCCAGACGTTCCACCCAGTTTGCGGAATCTAGCAGCCATAGAAATTCAAAGGCTGCTGAAAACAAGAGTCATCCAGCCAGTCCCGGAGGACTGGATAGGATCCAGAACTTACTCCAGGTTCTTTTTAGTTCCAAAGAAAACAGGGGACTGGAGGCCCATCTTAGACCTCAGCAAACTAAATACCTTTGTCAAAAAGGAAAAGTTCCGGATGGTCACGCTTAAATCGATACTTCCGTTTCTCAAAACCGGCGATTGGATGCGCTCGATAGATCTCAAGGATGCATACTACCACATCAAAATGGCCAGGCCATCCAGAGATCACTTGCATTTCTGGCTGGGGGCCAGTCACTACCAATTCCGAGCTCTGCCCTTTGGTCTCACCACAGCCCCCAGAGTGTTCACCAAATGTATGGCACTGGTCATGGCTCACCTGAGACGTTTAGGATTCCGGGTGTTTCCATATCTCAACGACTGGCTCCTCACCGCCACCACCAGGCATCGACTGATTCATGCCAGGGATTACACTATCAGCCTGTGTTCCCAGTTGGGCATAACCTTAAATTTCGAAAAATCTGCTTTATTGCTGTCGCAGCATATTTCCTTTATAGGAGCAGATCAAGACACCACCACCGCCCTGGACAGATTTCCTCAAGAATGAGTACTCTTCTTACGAAACCAAGTATCCCTTTTGTTGATGGAAAAGAAAGTCCCTGCATTCCAAGTTCTGAAGCTGTTAGGCACCATGACAGCAACTCTCATAGCGGTTCCTCTGGGGCGTATGCACATGAGGATACTCCAATGGTTACTCTTCACACAGTGGTCTTATCAACAACTTCCAATGTCACACAAGATTCTGCTGACAAATACTTGCAAAAAGGACCTTCTTTGGTGATTGAACAGCCACCAAGTTACTGTAGGTCGTCCGTTTGTACTCCACCCTCCCACAGCCACAGTGACCATGGATGCTTCCCTGATAGGGTGGTGGGGCTGTGTCAGGGAAGAACTGTCCAAGGTACTTGGTCAGAGATGGAATCCAGTTTGCACATCAATGTCTTGGAGTTGAGAGCGGTGTTCCTAGCACTGCAACACTTTCACGACTCTCTACCTCGAGAGATGACTGCAATACAGACAACATGTCGGTAGTCTGGTACATCAACAAGCAAGGGGGAACCAGCTCTACCCCTTATACTGAGAGGCCCTGAGAATTTGGCAGTGGGCTGTATCCACCGGGTGCTTCCTGATAGCAATGCACATCCCGGGGTCATCCAACATGATAGCGGACAAATTGAGCAGAGCCATTCTGTTGCCTCACGAGTGGTCCCTCAAAGAACGAATGGCGGAAAGGATATTCCGCAAATGGGGCCAGCCTTGCTGCAACCTTTTTGCATCCTCGATGAATGCCAAATGCAGAAGCTACTTTGCCCTATACCCACCACTGGTGAACATCCCAAGGGACGCACTCGTACACGATTGGCCCTCGGGTCTCCTATATGCCTTTCCTCCATCCCTGCTGATCCCCAAATTTTTACAGAAAGCCAAAAGCCTGGGAAGGACTGTTATTCTGATAGCCCTGTTTTGGCCTCAGCAGATATGGTTCCCCTTCCTTCAACAATACCAAGTGGAAGAACCTTGTGTTCTGGACCCAGTGCCAGACCTTCTGACTCATTCATCGGGAGTACTTCACCCCTCTCTTGTAGCTCTCAAACTGACAGCTTGGCTGCTCCACTTCCCAACCTAGCCAGGTCTCATGATTTGTCTCCCGCAGTTCAGCATATTCTGGTTTCCCCTCATAAAGTCTCCACCAGGAATCTATATAACAGCAAATGGAAATGATTTGGTCATTGGGCTTTTCAACATGGTATTGACCCCTTTATTGCCCCTATTCATAGCATTCTGGAATTTTTGACTTCACTTTTCCATGGTGGTGCGGCAGCCACTACTATAAGGGTTCAATTGGCTGCCATATCTAACTTCCATGTGGGATGCGGGGGTTCTAACATTATGTCCCACAGATTATGTAAAGCCTTTTTGAAAGTGACTCATCACCTTCGACCCCCCTATCAGATATCCGATTACTCCCTGGAATCTAAATTTGGTGCTGTCTCAACTCATGCTTCCCCCTTTTGAGCCCGCATCTTCTTGTCCTTTGAAGTTCCTTTCTTGGGAGACAATTTTCTTAGTGGCCATTACTTTGGCGCGTAGAGTTTCTGAACTACAAGCACTCTCTATTAGGCCCCCATATTTGGTCTTCCACCCTGACAGGGTGTCTCTAAGAACAAATCCATCCTTCCTACCGAAGGTCTGTTCCGAAGCGAACTTGAACTAGTCCATTGAACTTCCCACTTTTTTCAGGCATCACGCCAGTAAATTGGAATACATGATGTTAAGTTGTCTCTTTCGCCTTCATTCTTGCTGGTTGGGTTCAGAGCCGACCTTCGGCTCTGACTCGGCCATTTTCTAAAACTCGAGAGCTACTTACTAGCTCGAGGCCTCCCTATATCCCACAATGCCTGGTGCCAGACCCCCAGATCCTGTTTGCCGCTTCAGCTACGAGGTTGCGCTTTACTGGCTCAGGTCGTATTCATCTTTTGTAATATTAGTAGTTAAACTTTTAGTGTATATTTTTCAAGTTTTTTTGTTAAATCAGAATAGTACTGTAGATTAGTCTTAGTTTTCCCTGTGTTTTTCTATCCTTAGGAAACTCGTTTTTACTTAGAGAGTTTCTCCCCTCCCCCCATCTCCGTAAGTAGGCCGTTTTAGTTAGAGGCTATCCCCTTCCCTTTTAAATTGTTCCAGTAGGAAGTAGTGTTTAGCCTTTGTAGTCTAAGTCATAGTATTTTAGTTTTGTTAGTATTGTTTCCTTTAAATTTTTTGTGTGAAGGTGTGGGACTAGTGAGTGTGTGCGAGTGTGTGTGTTTTTGCACTAGTCTAATATTTATCCATCGGTATTCCTTTTTTCTTTAACATGTCAAAGGATACCAAGGTATCAGGGTTCAAGAAGTGTGACTCGTGCTGTCAGAAAATGTCTCTGACAGACGGTCACACTTCTTGTGTTTATTGTTTGGGTGCCCTACACCTGCAGGACTCTTGCTCGGTATGTCATGCCTTTAGTCCGAGAGTCCTGCAGGAGTGTAGGAACAAGTTAATTCTCAGGGGGTTACTAAAACCCAAGGGGTCTCTGGCAAAGTCTCAGCCAGCAAAAACCCCTAAGCCCACCAAGCCGTCAGCTCCCAGTACGAAGCCGTCGCCAGGTGGAGTGTCTGCTTCAATTTTGGTTCCGGCCAGAGCCGAAGTATTTAAATCTCTCTTGGCTCCGACCTTGGTGTCAGAGCCATCAGGGAGCCGTAAGCGATCCAGGTCGCCATCCCTAGAGTCGATTCGCTCGGCTCCAGGATCACCTTTGCTACAGTCTGAAAGGAGCCATGGGTCCCACTCTTCTCGGTCCTCAAGGCTATCCGATCATGACTTGGAGAGAGTGGTTAGTAGACTCCTCAAATCGCAGGCCCTGGTTAAAATGTTAACTAGCCCTCCTCATCAAGCTGTGGCTGTTCCTGTTTCTGAAGTAGTTCCTCCTCCGACTCCTCCTGTCAGTTCGGAGCCGGAGCTGGTTGGGGCTCGGATCCTGGAAACGTTGGCGCCAATGCTTCCCCTTTCGGCTCCTTCATCGGCTCCGATTTCTTCAATGGTGCCGTCCTTGGAGGGATCTGGGCACCGAGACTGCCTCGTCGGCTCCGAGGGGGCGAGTGGCATTGGACCCTTGTCCGACCCCGTTCTCCCTCTCGGAGCCTCGGCGCAGGTAAGCTCGGCTCCTACATTGGCCTCAGAGCTGTCCCTTTCAGTGCCGGAGGAGATTCATGTCTCTTCGGAGCGGGGGCCATCTTCTCTGCTGGACAGGGGCGCCTTCGAGGTCATGAGGAGCGTGCTGACTTCTGAGTCTGCACCTCGATCAGCCCCTTCAGCTCCTCCCCCCAGGGTGCCTGCTTCGGTCTCTGCCCCTCCTCCAGACCCCAAGCGAGGGGATCAAATGCTCCAGGTCACCCCACTGGGTGTATCTTCCTCTTCCGAGGCCTCCCCTGAGATTTCAGAGGAGCCCCCTCGAAAGAGGAAATGTAAGAGGAAACATGTTGACTCCCCAGAGTCTGTCACGTCAGATACTGACTTGGAGGATTCGGAAGGGTCCCCAAGATCCCCCTCTGAAGATGTCTCTTTCTCAGACATCCTTGAGATCCTTAAGCAGAGGGGGAACTGGTCTGCCCTTAACCCTTCTGAGGATGAGTCGGGTATACTTGGATGCATTTGGTTCTCGCTCCTCCACCTCCTGGGTGTCTCCGCCTTTTGATCCATTAATGGAAGTGGTGGCTCAAAAGGCGTGGTCAGCTCCGGACACACTGGAACCAACCCCCCGCAGGCCCACTAAGTTTATTATGGCCCCTCAAGATAAACAGTTTTTGACAAAGGGTGTCCCAGTTGATGCCATGGTGGTAGCAGATGCCACGAAAAAGGAGTTGGCTGACACTTCTGTACCTGTCCATCCCCCTAATAAAGAGTCTAGGACGATGGATAGATACGGGAAGCAGATGTTTTCCTCAGCGACCTTCTCCATGCAGTCGCTGAATTATTTGTGCCACTTCACCTGTCTTCAGAGGGATCTCCTCAAGGAGCTAGGAGATACCCTGCAAGATCCATCAGCTGCGGGGGCTCAAGACAAGATAAACTTCCAGCTGGCGACTCTTAATTCTATCGTTAACTCCTCCATGCGGCTCATTTCATATGCGGCTGATGGAGCGAGTAGAGCCGCAGGCACAGGCGTGACTTTGAGAAGACATGCCTGGATGCGGTTATGTAACTTCGCTGATCCCTTCAAGGCATCTTTCACCAACACCCCCTTTGATGGTTTGGCTCTGTTTGGACCTCAGGTGAAAGATACACTTACCAGGTGTGAGCAGGAAGGCAAGACTCTCTCTGCCTTAGGAGTCCATATTTCCACTCCCACTAGACCATACCCTAAGGGTCAGAAGAGTGGAAAGATGTGGTTCCGGAAACCCCAGGGAGCCGTGCCTGACACACGTGGTGAGTTTCCCTCCAGAGGCAGAGGAGGGAACAACAACAGACGCCGCCCACGGGGCAGAGGGGGTCCGCAGAATCAGGGCAACAGAGAATCTTTCTCTGACAAGCCCTTCCAGCACCCCTGAGGGGCTGCCTGGCTGTCCACCTTCGGAGGCAGTCGGGGGAAGGTTGTCTCTGTACCCAAAAGCCTGGCATCTCATCACTCGAGACAGATGGGTACAGTCTATCATATCCGGAGGTTACAAAATCCCATTTGTCCACACCCCCTTAAAACAACCCCATCCCAGATGTTCCACCCAGTCTACGGGAACAGGCAGTACAAGAAATTTCAAGACTGCTAAAACGGGGCCATCCAACAAGTCCCAGCAGACCAGCAAGGATCCGGAATTTACTCAAAGTTCTTTTTGGTACCAAAAAAGACAGGGGACTGGAGTCCCATTTTGGATCTCAGCAGACTAAACAAGTCTGTTCAAAGAACGAAGTTCCAGATGGTCACGCTTCAGTCCATTCTACCCTTTTTGGGTCAGGACAATTGGATGTGCTCCACAGATCTTCAGGATGTGTACTACGACATCAAAATGGACAGGCGTTCCAGAAGGTTTCTCCGCTTCCAGCTGGGAGCCAGTCATTACCAGTTCAGAGCCCTGCCCTTTGGTCTCACCACAGCCCCCATGGTGTTCACCAAATGCATGGCAGTGGTTACCGCTCACCTGAGACGGCAAGGATTCCAGGTGTTTCCATCTGTAGACGACTGGCTCCTTACTGCTACCACCAGACATCAATTGCTGAGAGCCAGGGATTATACCATCCAAACATGCTCCAACCTAGGTATCTCAATAAATTTTGAAAAGTCTGCATTGTTGCCTTGTCAGTCTTTAACCTTTATAGGCACAAGATTAAATATGAAAGATCTGTCTGCAAGGCTTCCAGTAGACAGAGTGGCAGATATTCATTGACATGTACAGGTATTATTAGGATGCAGAAAGATTCAGGCCAGATTCATCCTAAAAACCTTGGGTCACATGGCATCAGTGATCTTATTAGTTCCCCTGACTCGTTTTCACATGAGGATTCTCCAGTGGATGCTTTTCACCCAATGGTCCTTTCAACAACTTCCTTTGTCTCACAAAATAATAATCACACAGTCATGCAAAGACCAATTGACTTGGTGGATGGTCTCTCAATCAGTACCCCAGGGCAGACCATTTTTCCTTCCTCCTCTTGTTGCCACAGTGACCACAGATGCCTCCCTGATCAGGTGTGGGGGCATTTTCAGGGCAGGACTGTCCAGGGCACCTGGCAACCCCACGAGTACCACTTGCACATAAATGTCTTGGAGATGAGGGCGGTGCTTTTAGCGTTGTAAGCTCTTCAGAACTCTCTACCCACTGAGACCATTGCAATTCAGACAGACAATATGTCTGTAGTGTGGTACATCAACAAGCAGGGCGTAACCAAGTCATATCCCTTATGTCGAGAAGCACTCAAATTATGGCAGTGGGCAATCTCCTCTCAACTGTTTCTGACAGCAACGCACATCCCTGGGAAGTGCAATGTCATAGCGGACAGGCTAAGCAGAGCTATTCTCATACCTCACGAGTGGTCTCTCGACCTTTTTGCAACTCCTCTCAACAGCAAGTGCAACAGTTTCTTCACTCTCTTCCCTCTTTCTGGACACTCCCCCAGAGACGCTGTAGTTCATGATTGGCCCCAGGGACTACTGTATGCATTCCCACCCTTTCCACTAATTCAGAAAGCTACCGTGCTGGGTTGCAGGATGATCCTCATTGCCCCCTACTGGCCTCAACAAATCTGGTTCCCATTCCTGCATCGTCACCTTCTAGAGCAGCCTTGGAATCTGGACCCAGTTCCGGACCTCCTGATCCACCAGTTGGGCAGGCTGCATCCATCTCTTCAGTCTCTCAACCTCACTGCTTGGTTGCTCCACTTCCAACCTTAGCCAGGCTTCCCAGTATTTCCATTTCAGTGCGTGAGATTATCCTTTCTTCGCACAAACCTACAACCAGGAAGACTTATGCTAGTAAGTGGAAATGTTTCTCTTTCTGGGCAGAGGCTAGAAATATAGATCCCTTCACGGCCCCTGTCCATAACGTTCTGGACTTTTTAGCAGAACTTTTTCAAACAGGCTCCCCCTTCGGCCACCATTAGAGTTCAATTAGCGGCAATCTCTAATTTCCATGCGGGCCTGTCAGAAACCAGCATCATGTCCCATAAGCTTTGCAAAGCCTTTCTGAAAGGAACAATCTTGCTCAGGCCTCCAGTGAGAGATCCCCCACCTCTATGGGACTTAAATTTGATCCTAGCTTCCTTGATACTGTCTCCCTTTGAACCGGCAGCTTCCTGTTCCTTGAAAGTGCTTACTTGGAAAACCCTTTTTTGGTGGCCATTACTTCAGCGAGGAGAGTTTCTGAACTTCAAGCCCTTTGTGTTCGTCCTCCTTACCTAGTTTTCCATAAGGATAGAGTTTCACTCAGGACTAATCCTTCGTTCATTCCTAAGGTCCCCTCTGAAAATAATTTGAATCAATCCATCTATCTGCCAGTCTTTTTTCCAAATTATTCCAACAAAGCTGAACACAAATTACACCAGTTGGACGTTCATAGGCAATTACATTTCTATTTGCATAGGACTGAGCAAATAAGGAAATCAGACCAACTCTTCCTGTCCTATGTGGTGGGTAAGCAGGGTCGACCAGTGTCTAAAGTAACCTTATCCAGGTGGTTGTCCTCTATTATTACCCTTGTTTATCAAGTTGAGGAATAAAGAACTCCCTGCTAAACCTAAAGGCCACTCTACTAGGGCTTTAGCTACGTCGGTAGCTTTTTAATCAAGACTACCTATGGAAGCCATTTGTGTGGCAGCCACATGGGCCACCCCTCATACCTTCATTTCACATTATAAATTGGATCTGGCCTGTAGGAGCAGAGCTGATTTTGGTTCCACTGTGCTCAAGAGTCTGTTCCGATAAGCCACCCAGGACTAAGGTGCTAGGGATGCTGTCCCAACCAGCAAGAATGAAGGTGAGAGAGACAACTTAACATTAAGAAGTTATGTACCTACCATAACGTTCCATGTTAGTTGTCTTCTTCTCGCCTTCTTTCTTGCGTCCCACCCTCCATCCCCCTAGCCTAGATGGACCGAGAAATGTCCTCCTGCGAGTCTTGTCACTGGCTGAGTCTTTACCGATTTATGTTCTCTACCTTTTTCTTCAGCCCTATAGCTGAAGTCTTTCTATTGGGACAGTTGTCCTCTTGTATTATTATGGTGCTAGGTCTTCCAAACAAGATCTGGGGGTCTGGTGCCAGGCATTGTGGGATATAGGGAGGCCTCGAGCCAGTAAGTAGCTCTCGAGCTTTAGAAAATGGCCGAGTCGGAGCCGAAGGTCGGCTCCGAACCCAACCAGCAAGAAAAAAGGCGAGAAGAAGACAACTAACATGGAATGTTATGGTAGGTAAATAACTTCTTATTGCATAATCTTGATGTTCACAGACAATTGAGATTTTATTTGGACAGAACAAAAGAATTCAGAAAATCAGATCAACTATTTGTTTCCCATGCAGACAATAAGAAGGGCCTTTCGGTATCCAAAGTTACGTTATCCAAATGGCTTTCTGATTGTATAAGGTTTGCATATTCTTCTTCACATCAACTTTTAGAACGTGAAGTGAAAGCTCATTCTACCAAGGCTGTTTCTACGTCCTTAGCTCACGCAGCTCGTTTACCTTTGGACACCATTTGTGCAGCTGCTACTTGGTCCAGACCTCATACATTTATTACTCATTATAAAGTGGACAGGGCTTCCTTTGGTTCCATCATTCACATGAATGTACTTCCGTGAGCTGCCCAAGATTAGGGTGCTTGGGACGCTACCCACGTGTAAGAACAAACAGCGAGATTGAACAACTTCACATAAAAAAGTTATGTTTTTACCATAATGTTCCATGTGAGTTGTTCATCTCGCCTTTGTTCTTACACTCCCTCCCACCTTCCCCCTCCATGTTCTGGAAGAACAGGTATGGTTGGTGGTCTGGTTGATCTTACTAGTATCCTCTTGTCAGCCAGGTTATCTTTTAACTAATTGTAAATAGTTACTTTGTTATATTGGATTGCTTAGTTGTGTTTTCTTGCTGGGTTCAGCAAACTAGATCTGGGGTTTGGCAGCAGAGCATCATAAAATAGGGACTGTGTCTCAAGCTTCTCAGAGATCGAGAGCTTAGAAAGCGTCTGACTCAGAGCCGATGGATCAGCTCCGAATCCACGTGTAAGAACAAAGGCGAGATGAGCAACTCACATGGAACGTTATGGTAAGAACTTAACTTCTTTTTTTCCTGGGGTAGAGATAGAGTAGCCCAGCTCAGGAGATTTTCTAGGGGTGTGATATTTTGCCCTGGTGGGAAATAGCATCCTATGATATTGATTGTTTTGTTTGGGTTTAGTTTGAGATTGGCGTAAAGGATTTCTTCATTGTTGTGGTGAGGGGCAGGTGTCAGAAGTTGAATACTGAGGTGGTGTTTAAATATCAATGCTACACCTCCTCCTGTCTATGTGAAGGATGTTGTATTCAGGTGGAAGTATTTCCTCACTTTTGATGTGAAGTTTGAGCCAGGTTTCAGTTAGGAAGAGAATACCTGGGGAATATATGCTTATGCTGGCATGTATTTCTTGGATTTTATTGCATATGCTTCTGATGTTTAGGCACATTATAACTAGGTCTGTTGTTTTCTTGTTGGCTAGGAGTTGAGTTGTGGGGGGGTTGCTTGCACTAGGGTTTGTGGTTGGGTTGGATTTGGGAGGACCAGGGTTTGTATGGATGTCTCCAGCAAGGGCTAGTTTATAGAGGGTGTTTAGGATATGTTGTATATACATAGTAAATTGCTTATGGTATCTTAGGGATATTTTATTTTTGAGTGTGTTAGGTGTTTGGTAATGGAGTGTGTGTATTGGGAGGATGGATTTAGTGGCAAGGATTGTGTAGTTATAGTGTAAATGTTTGAGGGAGGGTGTTGAGGGAGTACAGTGGAAGTTGTTGGGGCATGTGACTGTGGAGCCTTGGTAGGATTTAATGTGAGCTAGAACTGCGCAGGTTAGGATTGTTATTATATTAGGTAGTAGCATGATTGCGCTGGATGAAGGGGGAGGGGGTGAGTAGTGGTGTAGCCTAATTGCTGGCAATTAGGGGTGGGGTTAAGGCTAAGAATAAATGTAGAGGTACTGGGGGTGGGTGGCAATAGGGGGCAGGGAGGGGAGCGAAGTGAGCATAGCGAACGGAGAGGGCTAGAACCCCCCCAGGCTAAAGATTGCAGGATAAGTGTCTAAATAGCCAAATTGTTAGGAGTTATTAGAATCTAGTAGGGAAAAACAATCTATAGACCTGATTTCAGCTGTGTCCTTTCTGAGCAGATACCTAGTTTGAAGCACACAAAAAGTGGCAGTTTAAGTAGCTTTTTGCCTCTATTTTACAAATGGGCAATTCTAGTGTATCTACTGGGTTACTTTTTTCGCCTAGAGCTTTATCTTGGTTTACTGATAACTAAAAATAAAAAGTTAACTGGGGAATGAATTTACAGCAGATAGGGGTGGGGGTGCAGCTGTCATCCCTAGCCATGTGAGTAGAGCCAGTTAATTCTGCTTTAGACCAGGTACTTTCCACAGTAGCAGGCTAAGAGGGAAACGTAGTTAGACACCTACAGTAACCTATCTTCTTTCCAGAGCCCTTGAGTCCTTCTGGCTGGTTTCTCCACTGTAGATGTGGCCAATGGCCAAGGATTCAGCAAGTGGGGGACTGACAGAGAACCCGTTCGCAGGGACAGTGGTCACTAAATGAAAAGATGGAGACAAAAACAATTATTACTTTAAGGTCCCTGAAAGGGGAATGAGAGAGAAGTGCTGTAAAAAGTAACTGAAATAATAAATTATCTCCCAGGCAGGAGGGGTATTGGGTTTAAGAGTAGCAGCACATTACACTATTTACACAGGTACAAAGTGTTTAGTAAAAAAGGCTCAGGCAACTATTATGCATTCGCATATGAAGCCCTTGACATAACAAACACCTTACTTAGTGATATATACCAGATAATTTAGATAGCCCATGAATTTAAAGAGACAGTTCTATCACAGATATAGCAGTAGTAAACTATCAACAATTGTATACAACAGTACTTAAATATCGCAACACAGACATTTACGCATGTACATTGCTATAATATTTCTCATGGTACAGCAGTTAAAACAACTAAGGATCGCACTGACTTGGCAGCAAAACAGGACTTTAGCCGTAATATGGTGTTTTGTATTTAACTTATTGCTTTCCTTCAAACTGAATCACAGAACACACAGTCACACTGCTTAGCATCTATTTTAACTAAAACATATTTACTAAACAAAAGTGAAGTCTAGGTGAAGACATTCTTTCTATTGTTTTAACCAAGAGTTAAATTACTAAATTTAAACATGCAAATGTATTTTATTGCTTTGCTTCCTGACCAACTGCAAGATAACACAAAGAGATGTTAGGAATGTAAATGTAGTTTCTGTTAGCCTAGGAACCCAAGGAAGTGTGAAGAATGATGTAACGGGAACCAGGAATGTGATTTTAAAAAGAGACAGAATCAGAGATTATTAAGCATTTTTTTCTTGACCATCCAACTCATCAGCACTGACTGTGTTCTATATGTAAGTTATTTTAGAAGTGTGTTTTCTCTTAGAAATAGATATAAACTAGAAAGATTAGTGTTTTTCTGTGATGTCAGAACTGTACTACTGAATTATTTTAAGTATTTCTCTGTGATCTCTGAACTGTTGACTAGCACTGTGTAGTAAGAAGTATTGTCTTGTGTTGTTATTTATTATTAAATATTTTAAAACCTTTCAACTGTGTCTGTTTTGTGTAGAGATAAGTTAAGCTCTTAAGAGTACTTGTATGCATTTGGTAAAATTGTACAAAGCCACTCTAATAGCTTTAGCCCTGGGCTATACTACCAATTGGATAATAATATTGCACAGTAATAACTGGATACCCTTTAAGGACCTTTGAGTAGCTGATAAATATTAGTGGGTGGTGGCAAGTGGTACTACCGTATAGTCTGTGAAAAAGGGGCACAGCTGGAGAACCTATGCCAGCCTACCCCAGGAGTGTATGTGTGGTTGTATAAACCCTTCTCAAAGTGTGTGTGTGTGTGTGTGTGTGTGTGTGTGTGTGTGTGTGTGTGTGTGTGTGTGTGTGTGTGTGTGTGTGTGTGTGTGTGTGTGTGTGTCAGCTACTTGGGCAGGGACACGAAGCACTAGTTGGAAAGAGAGGGTGCTGGAGGTTTTAGCTTGCCCATTATGCTGAGATCTGGACCCTATAACTGTACCAGTGGGGAGTCTTATTGGAGACCTGGAGAACAAGGGAGCGATCAGCCCAGACTGACTGTGATCTCTGTGTGCTCTTAAGGGAAATTGCACTTTACTGTGTGTATTTGTTATTCTTTCCTCCTATATGAGATGCCCCGCGCTGGTGTTAGTTGTGAGGATTGAGGCTTCTTGATTGCTAGGCCAGGGCACGGACATCACAATCATTATTAGAAGAAGGCTTCCTTTGACTCAATGGTGCTCCATCATATCCTTCCATGAGGACCACTTGGGAGTTACGTATCTGAGGACTCTGACCCTATTGTGAGGAGGAATGAAGAAGACAACATCAGATTAAAAGGTTATGTCTTACCATAATTTAGCATCTCCACATTTCAACGTTTATGTAATGTTTTGAAGTTTTTATTTTTATTTTTATTTGTTTTTTGTGGAACAGCGATTTTTTTCCCTGAGAAAAAAAATCACTGTTCCAAGTGTTCGGGATTGTAAGCTTTTGCTTACATGTGGTCGATAAATCAGACACTGCTATACCTGGAAGCCGAGGAAAAGGAGCAGCAGGGGAAGCATGAGAGAGAAAAATGCTGACTCTTTGCCAGAGTCATGGAGGTAATGGGGAAGGGAGTAACTGGATCCCAGAAGCACAACAGGTCAGTAAATTTCTTCCGCACTTTAAAGAGGGGGATAATTTGGATAGTTTCATTCATATGTTTGAGAGGGTATGCAATCGGTATGGTGTTGACCAAAGGCTCTGGGTATGGTTCCTGACCCCCTTACTCCATGGTAAATCTGTAACTGTATTGTCAAAAATGTCTGTTGCATGTTTTGATTATACTACTGTTAAAAAGCATTGTTAGAATTGTTTAAGCTAACACCTGAAATGTATACGAAAAGGTTTTGTGAGCATAGACACAAGACAAATGAAAGTGTGTGTGAATATGTTGCTGAACTGAGCACTTATTTCCATAGGTGGGTGAGTGGATGTCAGATCACCACTTTTGAAAGGCTGACAGACCTTTTGGTGAGGGAACAAACCCTTAGCACTTAGCCTGAGGACATGAGGATCTGGTTAGCTGATATACAATACGCTACTTCTGATGAGTTGGGGAAGAAGGAAGACCTATACCTAGCAAGCAGGGCAGCACTGCACAGGAAAGTGACCCCCAGTATTGCTCATGGGTCTAAAGAAACTCATGGTGGGCAGCACAGACTGCCCCAACAGAATCTGCCAGTAGCATGGGAAGCCACTAATCCAGGTACACATCCAGGAGCTAGGGTTAAATGTTTTGAATGCAACCAGTGGGGCCATGTGGCATACAGATGTCCATGGAGGCAAGGTGGGGAACAAAAGGTGAGGGAGCCAGTAAGTGGGAAAGACAAAATGCCAATAGTAGGTTGTCTTGAGACAAACAGGGGTACTGAACTACCATCCTGCAGATGTCCTGATAGGGAAGGATTTGAATGAGGCAATACCATGTGCTTATGCAATTACACGCGGTCAGGCTAGGAGACAAGCATGTGGGTCTGGTAGCCTGGGGGAGACCCAGACAGACTGCATACCTGCAGCCAGGATTGGTGAGGTGGTTACTTCAGTGGGGGGAGCTACTCTGTAGCATTGAGACTGAATGTGAGCCACAGCTGCTTGTGGGTACTGATTCCCTTGGACAAAGTGATTGCAAAGGTAGAGGTAAGTATTAGTTCCCAGGCTGACAGTGAGACACCACAGTCAGAGGATGGCAGACTTCCTGTGGAAGGGGAGCTGTGAAGGGTTACAAGGAGAGAGTTGAGACAGGCTCAGCTCTCAGACCTTAAATTGCAAGGCCTGAGGCAGGTAGCTAGGGAGGCACCTGATTCTCAAGGAAAGGGGGAATCTGTATACTGGGACAAAGGGTTACTATACAGAGAGTGGACCCCTGAACGAGGGCTAGAAGGTGAGAAGTACAGCAGTTGGTAGTGCCTAGAGCCTACCATCTAGCGCTTCTAGCCAAAGCCCATGATATTCCCTTTGCAGGTCATATGGGCATAAAACGTACAAAGAGACATATTATGCAGAACTTCTATTCGTCTGGAATTTCCAGAGATGTAACAGGGTACTGTAGGACCTGTGAGCAGTGCCAAAAGGTAGGCAGGGCAGGAGACAAGGTGAGAGCTCCTTTGATGTCTTTGCCTGTGATTGAGAAGTCATTTCAGAGGGTAGCTATGGATATTGTGGGTCCTCTGAGTACCCCGAGTTCCACAGGGAAAAAGTATATCCTAGTGGTAGTGGATTGTGCTACACAATACCCTGAGGCAGTGGCTTTGTACTCCACTGAGGCAGAGAAGGTGGACAGGGGTGCCAATTTTATGTCAGACCTGCTGGCTTGTCTGTGGAAGTTCTGTGGGGTGAAGCACATAAAGACCACCACCTACCATCCCCAGAGTAATGGTCTTGTTGAGAGGTTAAACTCTACAATCAAGTCCATGCTACAGGCATTTGCAGATCAGTTTAAGAGGGAGTGGGACAAATATTTGCCCCATCTGTTATTTGCTTACAGAGAGGTTCCCCAGGAATCCACAGGTTTTTCACCCTTTGAGTTGCTGTATGGGCATAGGGAGAGGGGACCTCTAGATTTAATTTGAGATGAGTGGGAAGGTGAGTGCGAGTCTCACAAGGAATCTGTTGTGGCATACGTCCTAAACCACAGGACATGGCTCAGGAAACTCATGGGCTTGACCCAGGAGAACCTGGCAGAAGCCCAACAACAGAAAAGGGTGTGGTATGACAGGAATGCTTGAGCTAGAGTGTTTGCTGTGGGGCAGCAGGTAATGGTTCTCATTCCTGTCAGACACAACAAGCTGCAAGCAGCTTGGGAGGGACCCTACAAGGTGGTAAGAAAGGTAAGTGATGTTAACTACATGGTGGAACTGCTAGTAAGAAGGCAGGGGCACAAATTTTACCATGTTAACATGATGAAACCTTACCATGATAGGGAGGCCCTTGTGCTGAGCATTTGCAGTGGCTCTCAGGAGGAGTCTGAGGGAAATCTGGAGACTGATCTCCTCAGTGACGATCGGGCTGACACTTCAGTGGAAGAGGTAGCAGTGTCTCAGCAGCTATCTCCTATCCAGGTTCGAGAAACCTGAGCAGTGTTGCAAGAATTTGGGGACATGTTTACTGGAAAACCAGGGTGCACCCACCTGGGGCAGCACCAGGTGAATACAGGACCCCAAAGGCCTATTAGGCCTGCCCCTTGTAGAGTGCCTGAGAGAGTCAGACTCTGAGGGAGGAGGTACAGGAGATGTTGGAACTAGGGGTGATTCATGAGTCCAACAGTCCCTGGGCCTCCCCAGTGGTGCTGGTGCCAAAGAAGGATGGCAGCACCAGTATCGGTGTGGACTACAGGAAATTAAATAGTCAGAGTCGGGTGCTTACCCCATGCCTAGGACAGATGAGGCCCTCGAGCAGCTGGATGGGGCTAAGTATCTTACAACCATTGATCTTACCAAATGTTACTGGCAGGTGCCCTTGACTCCCAGTGCTAGAGAGAAGTCAGCCTTTGTGACTCCTTTTGGCTTGTATGAGTTCACAAAGATGCCCTTTGGGATGAAGAATGCCCCAGCGACTTTCCAGAGGCTGGTACATCATATCCTAGCAGGAGCAGGAGGGTTTGCACTTGCTTACCTAGATGATATTGCCATCTACAGCCATTCCTGGCCGGAACACCTTTGGTATGTCAGGGAGATGCTGGGCAGACTACAGAGGGCAGGGTTGACCCTTAAGCCGAGCAAATGTCAGGTGGGTATGGCAGAGATCTCCTACCTAGGATATAGAGTGGGGAGTGGTAAGATAAGGTCAGAATGTGCCTAAGTGGAAGCCATTCAGGCATGGCCTGCACCTGTTACCAAAAAGCAGATGAGGGCATTTTTAGGGACAGCAGGGTACTACAGAAAGTTTATTCCAGTTATAGTACCATAGCTGCTCCCCTCACAGACCTGACAAGGAAGAACAGGCCAGATAAGGTAGTGTGGACCCCATCATGTGAGCAGGCATTCCACAAGCTTAAATAAGCTTTGGGAGGACCCCCTGTGTTAACCAGTCCAGATTACAGCAAATAATTTGTTGTGCAGGTGGATGCTTCAAACTATGGGGTGGGGGCTGTACTTAGCCAGATTTCTTCAGAGGGAGAAGTGCACCCAGTGGTTTATCTCAGTCATAGGCTCCAACCCAGGGATGAATGCTATGCAGCTGTAGAAAAGGAATGTCTAGCCATAGTGTGGGCACTGCAGAAACTTCAGCCTTATCTTTATGGAAGGAAATTCACTGTTATGACAGATCACAACCCCCTAACATGGTTACACAGAGCCAGCCAGCAAAATGCCAAGTTGCTAAGATGGAGGTTGGGGTTGCAAGCATATATGTCATTGCAGCACCACAGTGGGATTAGCAATGCCAATGCAGATGGGCTCTCAAGACAGGGAATGGGGTAAGGTACACTCAGAGAGCCCTAGCCCTCTCAAGCAGCGTTTCTCAAGGGTCACTTGAAAAACTAGCTTGAGTTCTCCGGGAGGGGGGGGGGTGTGAAGGCTGCCAGCCTAGCTAGATAGAATTTTATTGATAATTCTATCAATTGTAAATATTCATGTAAGGCACAGGCTTATTGCCTTAAATGAAAAACTGCTGTTAGATGTGGAACTGCAAAAAAATGTAACTACAGTGCTCTCTGCTGACCAAATAAAACATGTTATGACTCTTTGATCTAAAGTCGGCTCCAGCCGGTCTAGGTGAAGATATTCTTTCTATTGTTTTAACCAAGAGTTAAATTGCTAGATTTAAACATGGAAATATATTTTTATTGCTCTGCTTCCTGACCAGCTGCAAGATAACACAAGGAGATGTTAAGAATGTAAATCTAGTTTCTTTTAGCCTGGAAACCCAGGGAAGTGTTAAGAATGATGTAATGGGAACCAGGAATGTGATTTTAAAAACAGAGAGAATCAGAAATTATTAAGCATTTTTGTCTTGACCACCCAACGCATCAGCACTGCCTGTGTTCTATATGTAAGTTATTTTAGAAGTGTGTTTTCTCTTAGAAATAGCTAG
Organism: Protopterus annectens; assembly: GCF_019279795.1. Lineage (NCBI taxonomy): Eukaryota > Metazoa > Chordata > Ceratodontiformes > Protopteridae > Protopterus > Protopterus annectens. The sequence continues at coordinate 643,930,976 of NC_056741.1, read as the reverse complement.
AAACTAGAAATATTAGACTGTTTTCTGTGATGTCAGATCTGTACTACTGAATTATTAAGTATTTCTCTGTGATCTCTAAACTCTTGACTAGCAAGTAAGTAAGTATTGTCTTGTGTTGCTGTTATTATTAAATATTTTAAAATATTTCAACTGTGGCTGTTTTGTGTAGAAATAAGTTAAGCTCTTAAGAGTACTTACATGCCTTTGGTAAAATTGTACAAAGCCACTCTAATAGTTTTAGCCCTCGGCTATACTACCAATTGGATAATAATGTTGCACAGTAATAATTGGATACCCTTTTAAGGACCTTTGAGTATCTGATAAATATTAGTGGGTGGTGGCAAGTGGTACTACCGTATAGTCTGGGAAAAAGGGGCACAGCTGGAGAATCTGTGCCAGCCTTCCCCAGGAGTGCCTGTGTGGTTGTATAAACTCTTCTCAAAGTGTGTGTGTGGGTGTGTGGGTGACAGCTACTTCAGCAGGGACACAAAGCACTGGTTGTCCAGTTGCTTATTTGTATTTTCCTAAAATTAATACAGTTTGTTCCTTCCAGTTTTTCTGGTATAGCAGGAAAAAGGTTATGACTTACCATAACTTGGCATCTGTGTTGTCTGTCTTCATTCCTCCTCACGATAGGGTTTCAAATCTTACCTTCTGATCCAGCTTGGCTACATTCTTCAGATTTGGATCTGACTCTCGAGCTCTTCCCTCTTGCTCACAATGCACTGCATCCACCCAAGCAACTCAGATCAATTTTGCTGATTCCATACATCCAACACCCATACAGCAAAAGAATGGCAGATGAGGTTCAAATATGTAACATATACATCCCGTCATGTTCCATGATCCCCTAGAACAAAGAGGCAAGGGGATGGCTGGGTGGGAAAAATGAGACGTAATGAAGATAAACAACACAGATGCTAAATTATGGTAAGACATAACCTTTTAATCTGATGTTGTCTTCTTCTTTCCTCCTCACAATAGGGTCAGAGTCGTCAGATACGTAGCTCCCAAGTGGCCCTCATGGAAGGATATGCTGGAGCATCATCGAGCCAAAGGAAGCCTTCTCCTAATAATGTTTGTGATGCCCGTGCCCTGGCCCAGCAATCAAGGAGCCTCAATCCTCACCACTAACACCAGAGAGGGCATCTCATATAGGAGGAAAGGATAACAAATACACACAGTAAAGTGCAATTTCCCTTAAGAGCACACAGAGATCATAATCAGTCCGGGGCTGTTCACTCCCTTGTTCTCCAGGTCCCCAATAAGACTCCCCACTGGCACAGTTATAGGGTCCAGATCTCAGCCTAGTGGGCAAGCTAAAACTTACAGCACCCTCTCTGTCCAACCAGTGCTGTGTGTCTCTGCCTAAGTAGCTAACACACACACACACTTTGAGATAAGAGTTTACACAACCACACAAACACTTCTGGGGAAGGCTGGCACAGGATGTTCATCGTGTTTCACTGTTGCAGTCATGACTGTAGGGTTCTCCCCTGCTGGCAGGCAGTCCTCGGTCGGCCAGAATCCCAAAGTCTGGGTCCGGCGTTGGCTTCTCAGCCATGCTCCCTGATGTCAGAGCGCCAGGAGTACAAAGCTGACAGACGACACCATTTTCTCCAGTCTTTCTTGCCGTGTGGTGATAGCAGTTTGCAAGTGCCGGTCGGCTGATTCCTGACAATTTTTTCTAAACGTACTTCAGTCCGAAGACTTTCTTCTCCTACTCAAAGCTAAGTACCCCGTTAGAAACTTTTTCTTGCTCCAGTCCGATGTCAGAAAAAGTTAATAATTGTATTTCTTGTGGGAAGCAAATACCTCATAAGGATTTTCATTCTTACTGTATTCCTTGCTTAGGCCCTGACCACGACATAGCTAGTTGTCGGTTTTGTGCTAGATTGAATCAACGTACAATTAAACGAAGGTACGATTTTGCATTTCATTACTTCGGTAGGCGTTTTAATTACAAAATGTCATCGGATACGGTTCCGGCTACTGGAGTTCACAAAAGACGCAAGGATAAAGACAGGCCTCCGAGGTCCAAATCAGATGATATTGTACAAGCAGAGCCAGCTTCAGGTTCAGCCATCGTCAGTGAGGCGCTTTTGCAGCCCCTGTCTTCGGCCATTTCGGAACCGATGGCCGAAATGGACTCCCACGAGGAGCCAACTAGGCCTTTGAATATTTCTGTTGCAGGACCTTCGGACCATGCTCCTTCGGATGGGTCCGGAGCCGCTGTGCAGGTACCGGCTTCCGAAGGGGTTTTCAGGCCTACTCAGCTTCTAATAAAGGCAAAGCCAAAGATAAAGGCAAAGACTCCTTCCAAATCAAAGACTGCAGCCCAGGACTCTTCTGATCCGGCACCCAAGTCTCAGAAACAGTTACTCAAGATGGCTGAAGACTTACTTACTATGATTAGGGGTTCATATCCCCCTCCAGATAAAAGGCCAAGGCAGGAAGTGTATTATGACTCCTCTGATCAGGCTTCTGTTTCTTCAGTTTCTTCTTCTGACCAGGAATATTCTTTCCCTCCTTATGAGGATTCGGATGCTGAGGAATCCATTCCTTCAGCTTCTCCCCCTGAGGATTTCTCTTTTGGGGAAACTTTGCATGAAATGAGGGAACATTTTCACTGGGAAGGACAGGAGTACTCGGAATCTAAGAAAAGACTTAGAGATTTTCTTCTTCTTCCCCAACATAGACCCCTGGCTATTCCTCCTATTTTGGATATTGTGGATGATGCTTTTTCGGAGGCTAACTTAACTCCTGACTCTTTTCCTCCTGCTCCCGTTAAGCCAGACAGATATTATAGGGTTCCTGATTCCCACCAGTTTTTATACAAGAATCCTACTGCTGATCCTGAAACCATTTCTCAGGGTCCTAAGGGGGTTAAGGCCGCTTCTGCTAAAAACCCCATTCCCACTGGGAAGGATTCCAGATCTTTAGAAAGATGGGGCAAAAAAGTGTACACTTCTGCTACTTTATCTATTAGGGCTTTAAACTGTCAGTTTCATATGCTGAAATACCAGCAATTTCTTCTGTTTTAAAACAAAAGTTAACTTCCATTTCTGCCTGTGCAGATGATAAGGAATTACATGACTTAATGCATGCCACTGAACAAGTTGGGAAGCATGGTTTACACTGTGGATTTGATGCCTTGGAGCTTCTTGTAGGGCTGCTGCCTCTGGCACAGTCATTAGAAGGCATGCGTGGTTAAAGGAACAAAACTTGCCAGATCAAGTAAAAGCTAAATTATTGGATGCTCCTGTTCAGCATAATGTTTTGTTTGGATCTAAAGCTGAAGAGGTGATAAAGAAGATGGAGGACAAGGCAAAATCCATGCAAACGGTTAAAGATTTCTTACAAGTACAGCCACCCAGATTTAGTAGGAATTGGCCTACTAAAAATTGGTCCTTTCCCAATTCTGACAGGCCTCAGAGGGGTAGATACAGACGCTCCCGAGGAAGGCCTCAAACGCAAGCCTCTTATAGACCAAGACAGTGGACTGCTTCCACCCCTAGGTGAGGAGAGGACAGGTCGCAAGCTCATAGAAAACAGACTCAATGACTCCCTCTGTTGGGCTGCAGGAACTTCTTGCCTGGAAGCCCCTCTCGGAGGAAAACTTTCTCTTTTTCACCTAAATTGGACTCATATAACCCAAGACAAGTGGGTTCTGGATGTGGTTTCAAGAGGTTACAAATTCCATTTTCATACCCTACCAAGACCAAGAGGATGGCGGGATCTTCCAAAACATCAATGGTTAGAGGCCTTAAACCAGGTGGAAGCTCTCTTGGCTATGAAAGCCATAGAACTGGTTCCACTTTCAGAGATGGGACAAGGTTTTTACTCAAGGCTCTTTCTAGTCCCCAGAAAGCAAAATTCATGGAGACCCATTCTGGATCTGTCAGTCTTGAACACTTTTCTCGAGATACCAAAATTCAAGATGCTTACTCTACAGCAGCTACTTCCAATGCTGACCAAAAATGCATGGATGGTAACTTTGGATTTAAAGGAGGCATATTTACACATTCCCATCAGGCAGGAATGCAGAAAATACCTCAGGTTCAAGGCGGATCGAGGCACTATCAATTCTCTGCTGCCCTTTGGATTGTCTACTGCGCCCAGGGTCTTCACCAAATGCCTGGCTCCAGTAGTAGCTTATTGCAGACTCAAGAGAATTCAAATTTACCCTTATCTGGATGACTGTCTTATTCAGGCAGACAGCAAGGATGTCTTACTCCAGCATCTAGAATTTGTTCAGAATCTTCTCAAGTTCTTGGGATTCACTGTAAACATAAAAAAGTCAAATTTGACACCCTCACAACAGATAACTTTTCTGGGTGCTCTTCTCAACACAACAACCCAGATGGCATTTCTGACATACGAAAAACAATTACAGCTGGCTTCAACTTTCAAAACCTTGGCAACATTAACTCAGCTATCTGCAAGGAAATTCCTGTAGGCTTTGGGTTACATGGCCTCCTGCATCCTTCTCGTACCATATGCAAGACTACATATGAGGAAAATACAGTGGTACCTAAAAAGTGTATGGTCTCAGCATTGCCACAGTTTAGACATACAGATTACCATCCTGCCTTGTCTTCAAAAGGAATTCCTTTGGTGGTCCAAGGCATGTACTCTAAACAAAGGAAAGCCCTTCAGTCTGCCTCCTGCCACTCAGATACTAACCACGGACACCTCAGATTATGCATGGGGAGCTCATTTTCAGGGCAACTGTCTGCAGGGCCTTTGGACAAAGGATCAGAAGCTCCTGCATATCAATTTAAAAGAAATGTTAGCCGTTCAGAAGGCTCTATTGGCCTTCAGGAATCTTCTACATCCAGGACAACTACTGATACGGACAGACAACACCACAGTTATGTGGTACATAAACAAGCAAGGGGGATCTCATTCCTATCCCCTTTGCAGACTAGCCATGAATCTATGGAACACAGCTCTAGCTTGCAAACTGGACCTTCAAGCTCAGTTTCTACCAGGGAAGCAAAACTTCCTGGCAGACAGTCTGAGCAGAAACTTGTCGGACCCACACGAATGGATGCTGGACACCGAAATATTCAAGATGATTACAGCAGTCTGGGGATGTCCTCACATAGACCTCTTTGCATCCCACCTCAATCATCAACTACAGATTTTTTGCACCAGAACATTCCACAAACTAGCTTGGAAAGTGGATGCACTATCATTCAGTTGGAGAAACCTCTCGGGGTATGCCTTCCCGCCTCTACCTCTTCTTCCACGGGTGTTATTAAAGATCAAACAGGACAAGCCCAAGATGATAATCTTGCTGGCCCCAAATTGGCCTCGACAGTTTTGGTACCCAACACTGAGAAACCTTTATCTGGAGCCCCCTTGGGTTTTACCACAGACTCCGAACCTTCTGTCCCAACACCAGGGTCAGGTTCTGCACTCCCATGTCAAAACTCTCAGCCTGGCGGCATGGTTAATCCAAGGTCTATGATTCAGTCTTTCCTACCCAAGCAGATTATGGATGTCATTTTAGAAGCCAGACGTCCTAGCACTAGAAAATCTTATGCAGGAAAATGGAAAATATTTTGCTCCTGGATGCAGGCTCGGGATTCAGATCCTCTTATTCCTAACATTCCTCTGATTTTACTGTACCTGACAGACCTCTTACATAAGGGTCTCTCTTTCTCTTCCATAAAAATACATGCCTCTGCTATTTCTGCTCATTATAATACAGACCCTCCAATCTTTTCCCACCAGCTCATGAGACAGTTTCTCAGAGGAGCTAAGAACTTAAGGCCCCCTAGATCTCCTCCCATTCCTGCTTGGGATTTCAGCTGTTTTGGAAAAGCTCATCTTACCTCCTTTTGAGCCTGCTGCCACATCTGACATCAAGTTTTTATCTTGGAAGACAGCCATCCTGTTAGCTCTGACCTCTGCCAGGAGAGTTTCGGAGTTGCAAGCTCTCATGGCTGTGGAACCTTATATTATTTTTCATCAAGACAGGGTGTCTTTAAGGACTAATCCTACTTTCATGCCTAAGGTGGTTTCCAAAGTGGCTCTAAATCAAACTATTCACTTGCCAACTTTTTTCCCCACTCCTCAAAATAAGGGGGAAAGGATCTTGCATTCCTTGGATGTACACAGACAACTATGTTTTTACCTGGACAGAACCAAGGACATCAGGAAATCAGAGCAATTGTTTGTTTCTTATGCTTCTAGTTCCCAAGGTAAAGCCATTTCAAAACAGACCATTTCTAAATGGATTGCTCATGGAATCAGATTTTGCTATTCACACCATGGAAAGCAAATCCCAGGGAGTATAAGGACTCACTCTACCAGAGCTGCTGCCACTTCAGCTGCCTTCCTCAGGGGAGTTCCTACCAAGGACATTTTGGAAGCTGCAACTTGGAGTTCAGTGCATACTTTTTCCAAGCACTACAATTTACCTCTCTACTCTAAGTCTAGGGCAGGCTTTGCTTCTGCAGTCTTGCAGGGCCTTTTAGCTGCCCCTCTACTTTATTATCACCTCCCTTTTATTCTGCTTTGGGATTCAACCCTACAGTCATGACTGCAACAGTGAAACACGATGAACATAGTACAGTTGTGTACACTTACCATAAATGTAGATGTTCGAGTGTCTTCACTGTTGCAGTCTAGGTTACCCTCCCTCCTGTCCCCTCTTATTTTTTTCCTTTGTGTGGTTCCCTTCTTCACCCTTCTTCTGAGGTGTATTTGCAAAGGGTATGGGATCTTACACATTTTGGAACACCTGACATCTGGGGTAAGAAAAACTGGAGAAAATGGTGTCGGCTGTCAGCTTTGTACTCCTGGCGCTCTGACGTCAGGGAGCATGGCTGGACAGCCGACGCCGGACCCAGACTTTGGGATTCTGGCCGACCGAGGACTGCCTGCCGGCAGGGGAGAACCCTACAGTCATGACTGCAACAGTGAATACACTCGAACATCTACATTTATGGTAAGTGTACACAACTGTACTTTCTCCAGCTGTGCCCCTTTTACCCAGACTATACGGTAGTACCAGCTGCCACCTCCCACTAAATAATTATCAGCTACTCAAAGACCCTTAAAAGGGTGTCCAATTATTACTGTGCAATATTATTATCCAATGGGTAGTATAGCCCACGGCTAAAGCTATTAGAGTGGCTTTGTACAGTTTTACCAAAGGCATACGAGTACTCTAAAGAGCTTAAATTATCTCTACAAAAAAACAGCCACAGTTAAACGGTTTTAAAATATTTAACAATAAATAATTAAAACTACAAGACAATACTTTCTCCTACACAGTCAGTGCTAGTCCAGAGATCACACAGAGATACTTAAAATAATTCAGTAGTACATTTCTGACATAACAGAAAAACACTTAGTCTAAACTTTCTAAATTCTAGCTATCTCTAAAAGAAAACACAGTTCTAACATACTACTTAAATAAAGAGAGCATAAGGCAGTGCTGAGTTGGATGTTCAATACAAAAATGCTTCATTTCTGGTTCTCACTGTTTAAATTGAAACTGCAGTTCTGCTAAAACATCACATCATTTCATACTTTCCTGGTGTTTCCAGGCTGACAGAAACTGCATTTACATTCTTTTACACTTAGATCAATAAAGGACATTCCACATGTAAATTCTGGTCATTAACTTTAGCCTTAAAACGTTAAAGCAGCGGTGGTGCAGCGGTAGCGTTGTCACCTCACAGCAAGAGGTTCTCCCGTTCGATTCTTGGCTGGAGCGCCTTCTGTGTGGGGTCTGGATGTCCTCCCCATGGTTGAGTGGCATGTGAAAGACATGCTTGAATGGGCATGCCTTCATTGAAGGTTGGGTGTCGGGCTGGCACCTCGGCGCCGTAAAATCTACTGCCAATCATTAGCGGACCAGAGTTCTGCTGTGGCGACCCCTAACTGGGAAAAGCTGAAAGAAGAACAACTTTAGCCTTAAAGCAATAAGCAGGAAGCCTTCATCTAGCCCGGCCGGAGCCGAATTGTAAACATCAAGGCAGTCATAAAATAATTTTAATTTCAAAGGACCAACAAGAAATGCTTGACTTAGCTTTCTTTACAGCAGAGGGCAATGTTGCCACATTGTTTTAAGTTCAACATTTCACAGCACATTCTTTCATTTAAAAAAAACAAGCTTGTAGTTCAACATTCATATTTACAAATGATAGAATTAGTTCAACATTCATATTTACAAATGATAGAATTATCTGCACAATTCTATCTGGCTAGGCTGGCAGCCTTCACCCATCTCTACCAGTCTTCACATGAGGTGCTATTGCCAAGGGAGGAGGACTACACTGGCATGCATTTATATTCTACTTAAAACTGCTACAATGGAGCTTAGAAAAATTCTGGGAGAAATGATCAGCTTTCAGTAGGAAATGTTACTTATTGGTGGGGACTAGAATATAATTTGCAACAGTGGGGATGTAGCTAGGGGACCTAGAAGGGAAAATATAACAAAAGATGATAGATTTTTGAAGAAATTTATGAAAATATTTGGTATGGAAAATGTGAATTCAGTAGCAGGAGCTCGGAGAGCATTTTCATTTTATTCTCCAAGGTACAAAAACTGGGCTAGGCTATATCTAAATTATATTTCTCCTGAACATGTGCATTTAATTGAAAGTTTTGATATGCATCCAATAACTGTTTCAGATCATGCTCCAATAATGGGTAAAATAAAAATGCGCTTCTAATGACATAAACATGAGACACTGGTGCTTTCCCACCTATCTGTTAAGCAGGGAAGAATTTAAGGAATGGGAAGTGGAAATTATTTGGGAGTCACTAAGGAAGATAGAAGTTTCTTCAGAAAATATAGCTAGGGAGTGGGATAAAATGAAAGTGGAGTTTAAAAATTGAGTAGAAATAAATGAAAAGGAGATATGGTGAAGAAGTAACACAAATTATTTAGATGGACTGACAAAGGTTAAAGTATTGCAGAATAGGGGGAGTCTCACAGAACAAGAAGAGGTGCAAATGCAGAGTACTAAACAGAAAATAAGGGACTACCTTGATAATATGGGTTCCTATTATATAATTGAAGATGCAATCGCTCAAATGCGTCTTGATTGAACTTGAAAGCACGAAACAGCAAAATAGCGAAACAGCATATAAGCAATTTCTTTCCCTGGGAAAGAAATCGCTTGTCTGCCTCCGTTACTTTGCCATTTTCATCACTGTAGTACAATCTCGGAGTTGATATATTTAAGTAGGGGGTGTGGGGGCACAGACCCTCCCACATCGGGGGGGGGGGTGAAGCCCCCTACTTTATGTAATGTTTTGAATTTTTTTTTTTTTTTTTTTTTTTGTGGAACAGCGATTTTTTTCCCTGGGAAAAAAATCGCTGTTCTGAGTGTTCAGCATTGTAAGCTTTCACTTACATGTGGCCGATAAATCAGCATTCACTTTTTTAAGCATTCACTGATTTAATATAGACCCATAATATGCATGAGCTTAAAAAAATTGTTGATGTTATGTGATCCTATCTCGCCTACATTCTGTACTGATGGGGTTCGGAGCCGATCCCTCGGCTCCGACTCGGCACGCTTATGCTATAGAGCGAGGCCTCTTATTGGCTGAGCTATCTTTATCCCAGGATGCACTACCACTAATCCCCCAGATCTCGTTTGCCGCTTACAAAGCTTAGACGTGGTCTCAACTTGGCTGGGCTAAGTACTATTTATTTAGGCTTTTTCCTGTCAGAAATTTGCTTGCTTTAAACCCAAAAGCTGTTTTAACAGCTATTGTTGCTATACGAGTGTGTATTGGTTAGTTTTGTAGAGAAATTTGTGTTTTTTCCTGTCAGGGAAGGTTTCCCGTTTTAGTTAGAGGGGCCTTCCCCTGTTGCTTTACTTTTACTGTTTCTTAGTGGGTCAAGTGCCCGTTTAAGTTAGGGAGTTTGACTCTCTTGTCTTGCTGTGTGTTTGTTTTTTTCGTCACTGCTCTGTAAAAAAAAAAAAAAAAAAAAAACTTTTTATATTACTGTTATTGAACTATTTAGTTCTTGTATTTCACCGATTGTGAGTCATATTTTCTATAAAATTTTTGTTGCTCTACGTGTTGGTGGAGTGCTTTATACAGGTATGTCCAAAGAGCATAGAACCTCCGGGTTTAAAAAGTGCACGAGGTGTGGTTTTAAAATGTCCATAACGGACGACCACTCCTCGTGCGTCTATTGCTTAGGCGCCAAGCACCTACAAGAATCTTGTAGCGTGTGTCACGCCTTTTCGTCAAGAGTCCTCCAGGAGAGGAAAAACAAATTAATCCTGAAGGGGTTAATTAAACCATCCTTCGAGGAGGCTTTATCTTCCTCTCCTTCTCCTTCAAAAAAGAAGAAAGTGTCGGCTCCGACCAGTCAGTCGGAACCGACTGCAAAAAAATCTAAGCAGACTTCTCCATCGGCTCCACAGACTTCGGAGCCGAGGCGCAGTCTGCCTCGATGCCTCCAGCCTCGACCCTCTGGTTTGGAGCCGAGGACTGGGGCATCGAGGCGGGTCACCTTCATCGGCTCCACTGATATTGGAGCCGATAAGGTACCGGCTCAGACTCTTCCCTCGGGCCGAAGTCCTATCGGCACCGAGGAAATTGCCTTGAGATCTCCCTCGGGCCGATAGTGGTAGAGTCCATTCGAGCCGGTCCCGAGTCCCGGAACCGATGGAGAAATCGGTTCGGGCCTGATCGGTATCCTCTAGATCATCCAAGATGTCTGATTCGGACATCGACAGGGTGCTCGTAAGACTTTTCCAGTCTCCGGTGTTCCAAAAGCTAGTTTCGGCTCCAGCCCATTCGGCTTCGGAGCCGATGGTCCACTTCCCTACTATGGTTCCTCCTCCAACAGCTTCGGCACCGTTGGAGCCGGTGCTGGTGGAACCGGTGGAGATTTTAGGATCGGGCCCGACCCTTGCTCCAACTCCGGCTCTTGGGTCGGAGTTCAGTACACGGACTTCTTCCGTCGGCCCTGGGGGGGGAGGCTTCGGGATTGATGCTTTCGGTCCCAAGTCTCCCTCTTGGTGCCTCGGCGGCGGGAGTGCCGTCCACTGTCGTGGCCATGGAGGTGGGACCGTCCCAGGATTCTGGTGGTCCCGCCTTCAGGGCTATGAGGAGTGCGTTAGCCAAATCTTCCTTGGCTACCTCCACGGTTTCCCCAGCTCCTTCCCTGCATACCGAGACTGAGTCTTTGGCAGTTCCCCTGTCCTTAGACAGCGGAGCCCCGGGGCCTGAGGTTACCCCCACTGGGGTTTCTCCCCCTCCTGGAGGTCCTTCTGAAGCCTCTTCGGAAGAACCCCCCAGGAAGAGATCGTGCAAGAGGAAGCACGTTGACTCCCCTGATTAGTCTCTGACATCAGACACTGATCTCGATGATGCAGAGGGTTCCCCTAAGTCGTCCTCGGATGATGTCTCCTTTGCAGACATCCTGGAAGCCCTAAAACAACGAGGCGGCTGGCAGTCCAAACCTCCCTCTGCTGATGAGTCGGTGTTCCTGAAGGCCTTCGGGGCTCAGCTCTCCGCCTCCTGGGTGTCTCCGCCCTTCGATGAGCTCTTGGATTTGATCTGACGAAGGGCGTGGGAGCACCCAGACTCTGTGGAACCGGTGCCTGCTCATCCGAATAAGTTCCTCTCGGCACCCCCTGAAAAAGAGTTTCTGACCAAAGGTGTGGCTGTAGATGCCTTGGTGGTGGCATCTGCTACCCAGCAAGATGTAGCAGAGGCTTCGACGTCCGTCCATCCTCCTAATAAGGAGTCTAGGAGCATGGATCGGTACGGGAAGCGCACCCTGAGTTCAGCGGCCTTTACATTGAGGTCCTTGAACTACCTTACGCACTTTACCAGATTTCAGAGGGATCTGATTAAAGAACTATCCGATACCCTCTTGGGTAACCTGCCTGAGGAGCTGGCCCAGGCGGTTGGCTCTCAGCTGGCTACAATGTCGTCCATCTCAAACTCGTCCATGAGGCTCATTTCTTATGCGGCCGAAGGCGAGTAAGCAGCAGTACAGGCATTGCTCTATGGAGACAAGCCTGGCTCTGCCTGTGTCATTTCGCGGAGGCCTTTAAGTCTTCCTTTGCTGATGCCCCCTTTGATGGGTCCTCCCTATTTGGACCCAAGGTAAAGGACACACTGACCCGCTGTGAACAGGAGGGTAAGACTCTGACTGCCGTAGGGGCACGATTTTCCACTCCCTTTCGGCCTTATCCCAAGGCTAAAAGAGGAGGGAAAATGTGGTTCCGTAGATCTCAGAAATCTTACCCCTCTCAGCAGGAGGATTCCCCTTCCAGAGGCAGGGGAGGGGGAAATTCTTCCGGAAGACGCCGTCCCAGAGGCGGCAGAGGCCCTCGCAACACTGGAGACCGCGAGTCCTTTCGTGGCTCTTCAACCTTTCACAGTCCCTGAGGGATTGCCTGGCTGTTTAGCTCCGGAGCCAGTCGGGGGTCGTTTCTCGAAGCACCTAAAAGCCTGGGAAGGTATCACTCAGGACCGATGGGTGCTTCGAATTATCGCCGGAGGTTACTCCATCCCATTCTCTCACCCCCCCTCAGTCCAAAAAAATCCTGGACCCGCCACCCAGTCAGCGGGATACTGCAGCCTCAGAAGTTTCAAAGCTGCTGCAAAAAGGAGTCATCCAACCGGTCCCCGCAGACCAGATCGGATTAGGGACTTACTCAAGATTCTTTTTGGTGCCAAAAAAGACCGGGGACTTGAGGCCCATTTTGGACTTCAGCATCCTAAACCGTTCAGTCAGAAAGTCCAAGTTCCGAATGGTCACCCTACAAACCATTCTCCCATTGCTGGAGAAGGTGTTTGGATGTGCTCCATAGATCTCAAGGACGCTTATTACCATATCATGGTACATCAAGCGTCCAGGAGACATCTGCGCTTCAGCCTAGGAGGCAGTCATTTTCAGTTCCGCGCGCTGCCCTTTGGTCTCACCACAGTCCCCAGGGTGTTCACCAAGTGTTTGGCAGTCGTGACTGCTCACCTGAGAAGTCTAGGATTCCAGGTGTTTCCGTATCTAGACGACTGGCTCCTAACTGCCACCTCCAGGCATCTACTACTGCAGAGCCTACAAGCCACTATATCACTCGGCAATTCCTTGGAATCACCTTCAATTGGCCAAAGTCTGTGTTGCTGCCATCTCAGAATAAGATTCATAGGGGTAGAGATAGACTCAAACCGAATGCGGGTCTATCTACCTACAGACAGAATACAAACCATACAGACTCAAGTTCGAGCCTTACTTCCCAGGTCCAAAGCCCCAGCCAGGATGGTCCTGCAGCTATTGGGATCCATGTCCGCCACGGTTCTTCTAGTCCCCTTGGCAAGGTTGCACATGAGAATTCTCCAGTGGCTTCTTTCAGCTCAGTGGTCCTTTCAGGAACTCCCTCTCAGTCACCTCATATGGATCACGGAATCTTGCAAACGGGACCTGCGCTGGTGGCTAGTGCCCTCCAATTTGGATCAGGGACGACCCTTTGTTCTACCTCCTCCGACGGCCACTTTGACCACGGACGCCTCCCAGATGGGGTGGGGGGGGCATTCCCTGGGCAGGTCAGTCCAAGGCAAATGGCATCCGGAAGAGACTTTACTTCATATCAACATCTTAGAAATGAGGGCAGTACTTCTGTCCCTTCAAGCCCTTCACAATTATCTCCCTCAGGGCGTAATTGCTGTTCACTCAGACAACATGTCAGTTGTCTGGTACCTGAACAAACAGGGAGGGACCAGATCCTATCCTCTTTGCAGAGAAGCCATGAGAGTTTGGGAATGGGCAGTCTCAACCAAATGCTTCCTAGTGGCTACTCACATACCGGGCAAGTCCAATGTGATAGCCGACAGATTGAGCAGAACCATCCTCTCTCCTCACGAATGGTCCCTGAATATGACAGTTGCAAGTCAGATTTTCAGCAAATGGGGAGTTCCATGTTGCGACCTCTTCGCAACTCCTCTGAATGCGAAGTGCAAAGTTTTCTTCTCCCTAACCCCGGCTCCGGGGAAGAGCCCCATGGACGCACTAGTCCGTCCTTGGCCCACCGGCTTGCTTTATGCTTTCCCTCCAGTTCCTCTCCTTCCCAAGGTTATTCAAAAGGCATCCCTCTTGGGGAGCAAAATGATCTTAATTGCTCCTTACTGGCCTCGTCAAGTATGGTTTCCTTACCTTCGGAAGTATGCTCTGGAAGGTCCATGGTTTCTGGATCAGATCCCAGATCTTTTGGTTCATCAGTCGGGACTATTCCACCAGTCCCTGCACACCTTGAAATTGACTGCTTGGCTCCTCCTCTTCCGACTATAGTCAGGAGTCATACATTGGATCCAGAGGTTGTACACATATTATCTTCGGCCCATAAGTCGGCTACTAAGAAACTGTATTGTAGCAAATGGAAAAGATTTGTTATTTGGGCTCAACTCCGGGGCCTGGACCCTATCTCTATTCCCGTGGCAGAAGTACTAAAATTTTTAACTTCTCTTTTTAATCAAGGCTCTTCAGTCTCTACCATCAAGGTCCAATTGGCAGCGATTTCCAATTTTCACGAATCCATAAATCCACCTTTAATGAGCAACAGATTGTGTAAGACCTTCTTGAAAGGTGCTGCTCTATTAAGACCTCCGATTTCTCATCCTGCGCCTCCATGGGATCTCAATATAGTGTTATGCGCCTTGACTTCCTTCCCCTTTGAACCGGCGGCTACATGTGATCTAAAGTTTCTATCATGGAAGACAGCTTTTCTGGTGGCAATTACTTCTGCCAGAAGAGTTTCAGAGCTTCAAGCTTTGTCAGTACAACCCCCGTACATGGTTTTTCACAAAGACAGAGTATCCCTCAGGCCTAATCCTTCCTTTGTCCCTAAAGTTTGTTCCAGTTTCTGCTTACAACAATCGTTAGAACTTCCAGTCTTTTTTCCAAAATATATTAACAAAGCGGAATTCATATTCCACACACTAGATGTCCACAGGCAGTTGCGTTTTTATTTAGACAGGACCAAACAAACAAGGAAAACAGATCAGTTGTTTGTATCCTTTGCAGACAATAAATTGGGCAAAGCTGTCACAAAGGTCACTATTGCCAAATGGATCAGGGACTGTATTACTCAAGCTTATTCCTATTCTAACAAGCAGCTTACCTCCTCTGTCAAAGCTCATTCTACAAGGGCTATGGCTACTTCGATAGCATTTCATTCTATGCTTGCCATTAGTGACATTTGTGCTGCAGCTACATGGTCTTCCCCGCACACTTTTATTTCCCACTACAAATTGGATGTGGCATCTAGAGGACAAGCTTCATTTGGTTCCACAGTGCTCAGGGGTGTTTTCCAATGAGCCACCCGGGATTTAGGTGCTAGGGACGCTGTCCCATCAGTACAGAATGTAGGCGAGATAGGATCACATAACATCTTTTAGTTATGTACTTACCATAACTTTAGATGTTTGGGATCCATCTCGCCTACATTCCTAATAACCCACCCTCCTTCCCCCTTCCTTGGAGATCAGAGGATATCAGAAGGTCCGAATCCTGTTGTTTCATCTTGAAACATCTAACAATGTTATATAAACAAGTTGTGCATGTTTGCATGAATGCGGACAAACAAGATCTGGGGGGTTAGTGGTAGTGCATCCTGGGATAAAGATAGCTCAGCCAATAAGAGGCCTCGCTCTATAGCATAAGCGTGCCGAGTCGGAGCCGAGGGATCGGCTCCAAACCCCATCAGTACAGAATGTAGGCGAGATGGATCCCAAACATCTAAAGTTATGGTAAGTACATAACTAAAAGTTATGCAACTGTTTTTTGGCAATAACTCCAGAGCACAAAAGCTTTAGCACAACATCGCAGGCAACACAAAGTAGAAAGGGTTGTTGCCAAACTGAGGGAAACTATTACAAGGAAAATAACCAGATATCCTGCAGAGGTATGAGAAATCATTAGGAAATTTTATGAAAATCTCTATAAAGCAGAAAAATTTTAAAATCAAGAAAAAGTACAAATGGAAATGATTATGGAAGAATTAAATATGCCAAGATTAGTGGTAGATGAGGCTCAATTACTGACAGGGTAGGAGGAGATGAGATAAAAATGGCGATACATAACCAGTCTACAGGAAAGTCTCCAGAAACAGATGATATTCCTGTGGAAGTTTGGAAGCTAGGAGGGAAGAAAGTGATAATGATCTGGAAGGTTTTGTTTAACAGTATTTTAAAAGAAGGAGATGCACCAGTATCCTCGAAGAAAGTTGTGGTGTCTGTAATACTCAAAGATGGTAAAGACTTATCAGATCTAGCTTCATATAGGCTAATTAAGATTCTAAGCCATAATTAAAAAGTGTTTATGTCTATAATGGCTAAAAGAAAGATAAAGGTGCTTACAAAATTGATAGATATGGATTAGTTTAGTTTTGTGGAGGATAGGCAAATATTTGGCAACAATGATGATCCAGAAGGAAGCAGAATGTAAGAAAATACCACCACTGTGGATCTTGATGTAGAGAAAGCATTCAACAAAGTAAGCTGGGATTTTATGAATAGGACAATGGAAGCATTTGCATTGCCTGATAAAATAATAAGGTTGATTAAGGAGGATATATGAGGGATCGGAGGCAAAAATTAAAGGGGGAGGTTCCTTTCCAATAAGTTCTGTTTGAGCAGTGGAACCAGACAGGGGGGTGTTCTCTTTTATTTTCGGTATATTTAGAACCATTGACAAAGAAAATAAGGGACACATAAATTCAAGGATATAATTGGTATGGTAATCAAGAAAAGTTGGCTTTGTTTGTAGATGATATTATTTTATACCCGATAAAACAAAAAGTACATTTCAGTGTTGTAGAACATTCTGAGACAGTTTCAAGTCTTTTTGGGATAAAAAATGAAGTAATATAAAGCAAAGGCAATAGCTGTAAACTATGTACCCACACACAAATTGGTTTGGTGATACCAATATTTATTGGAGGCATTATAAAATGTATTTTATTTATTTTATTTTACATTTGTTTACCAGGAAAGTCCAACTGGGACAGAGCCCATTTTCAGTGGAGGCCTGGGGAGAAATGCTCAAGACACATGTCTTTGAAATATGGGAGGAAACCGGAGCACCCAAAGGAAACACGTAAATGCAGGGTGGACATGCAGACTCTGCACAGAAAGCACTCCAGCTGAGAATTGAACCGGAGAGCCTCTTGCTGTGTAGCAACTACGCTAACCGCTGCACCACTGCACCTCCCATGTAACAGTAATAGTATGGATTAAAATGGATTCTGTTATGGCAGCTAAATATACATTGGAAGTGACTCAACAAAAGATAATACAAAAACTGAGAAATTGGAAACTCTGTTTTATGGATATGGATAGCAAGATACAAGCAGTTAAAATGTTTTAGTCTCTTTAGTTTTATACACAGGTCAGGCATATTTTTATCAACCAGAGAAGTTCTGGATAGCAGTTTAAAATGAGTTGAAAGATTTTATCTGGGAGGGGAAGAGGGCAAGAGTCAAGTTGGATAAGTTGATCCTTCCAAAATAACAAGTTGGTTTGGGTTTACCTTATTTGGAGGGGTATTTCAGAGCTGCATAGTTAAGGCTCTTATACATAGCACAAGCAGAAAGCTATAATTCAAAGTGGAAAGAGATGATGATGAAACAGGGGAGAAGCTCAAGGAATAAGGAAAAACTGGGTTTTCGGATGAAGATCCTTAAGGAGAATAATAACAAACATGCAGAATATTGTGTTCATAAAGTAGCAGAAAGTATTCTAATAACTAAGCCAACACAGGAGTGGAGAAAGGTGATTCTGCTGATAGGGGAGACTGCAATTAGGGGTACAGAAAATAGGCAAAAGGGTGCTGGAAATTACTGAAGAAAACTGGCAAAGGAACCAAGGTATTGGAAGCAAATAGAGAGGGAAAGGAAATTAAATGGAAAGAGGACACAGATTAATTTATACTGCAGGCTAGATATTGCTTTCTCATGTAAGGATTGATATCAGACCAATACTGGTAGAGATTTTGGTAGAATCTAGAACAGAGGCTGCTGTTAAAAAATGATAATTAGTGGGGCATATAAAATATTGCATGATAACTATAGGAATCAATCAGAGAAGGTCTAGAAGATTTAAGACATTTGCTTGGAAATGTTTTCATATGTATTTTTAGAACCCAAGCAGACTTCAAAGAGTTTTTCCTCAGGTAGATTGCAAATGTTGGCAATGTGATGGGGAAGAAAGAATTAATTGGAAACCTGTTTTTGGGAATGTAATGAGTTGGCAGACTTTAAAAATTCCCTGCAGACTACTCTGTTAGATATACTGGCAGAACAAATTGGAAAGGAAATGATTTTTTGAGCTGTGATACAGACTTGCAATTGCCTAGACATAGTAAGGCCCGAGTGAGTTTAATTCTGGTGGCTGCCAAAAACAAGATTACTAGAAACTGGAAATCTAAGTCGAAACCAACAGTACTAGAAGTATGAACAAATTAACAGAGATAAAAGTACCTGAAGTGGGATCTTTAGAAAAGGGTAGGAGCAAAGTATATAGAAAATATGGGAATATGGGGAACAATACATTCAGAATAATGGTTTGAAGGAGGAAAGAAGTTTAAGGGAAGGTAGGAATTGAATGAGCTAAGTAATGGTTGACTGGCAATGACTATAAAGAAGATTATAAGTGATGCATGTTTGTAAATGAAAATATGTCGATGTGGTTTGTTTTCATTTATATAACTATATGATTTTCTGTGTCATAAGTGATAATTCAATAAAAATATTTCTTGTTAAAAAAAAATAATATGACATTGGCCTGGTACATAAGCAGAGAGGAGCTCGCATGCAGGGGCAGCTCATGCTATAGGACTGCAGCCCCCCCACCTGTAAAATGAATAAAATAAATTCCCCCCACCGTAGAACATAAAAAAATTATCAGACTCCACACATGCATGCTTAGTTCCTGACTGCTGTGTTAGGTAGACCAGAAATCCACTCACGCATGCGTGCTCATTCCTGAGCTCGAGAGTGCTCTGTTAGGCAGTCCGGATAGGGAAGGCAAGAAACTCCACCCTTCCAGCCCAGAGGTCTGTGCGGTGACGACCGCACAGACCAGAAGGTCACTGGACTGCATCACCCGCAGGCTTCAGCCTCATGTCTCGCAGGAGACCCAACAGCATGCAAGGGCTGTCATGGAGGACAGAGAGAGGTAGAGTGTTTATGGAGGACAGAATCTGCAGTGTGTGTGTGTGTGTGTGTGTGTGTGTGTGTGTGTGTGTGTGTGTGTAATGCCCCAGTTGCTACATGGTGGTAGAATAAGGCTTGAACCCTGTACCTTGGGCCCAAGTGACAAGAGCCTGAATTCCCTACCCACCACCATTTGTAAAGCATTTGCAGATTTTTGCTTCATATTTGTTCTGTTCTATTCCTCATAAAATCTGTGGTTTCTGTAGTTTTGTTACTTAACACAGCCAGTAGTGCAGTGGTGCAGTGGTAGCATTGCTGCCTAACAGCTACAGGTTGCCTGGTTTGATTCTTGGCTGGGGTGCCTTCTGTGTGGAGTTTGCATGTCCTCCCTGTGTTTGTGTGGGTTTGTTCTGGTGTCCTCAATGGATATTTGTCCCTATTGTTTGGACTGTATTCCCCCATTATTGGCTTTGTCCAGGTTTTTTGTGCCAAGGTTGAGAGCGATGGTAATAACTGAACTCACTGAATATGTTTGGGGGCTGTATTCCCCTATTATTGGCTTTGTTCAGGTGTTTTGTGCCAAGATGTTGACACCTATGCTGAGAACTTAATTCACTAAATGGTAGCCATTTAAGTTTCAGTCTTCCTTTCTTTCATAAAAATAGATGATTTGGCATAGTGGTATGTTTCTCTGACTGTTTTGCACAGGGTCCTGGGTTCAATACTTGGCAGTGAAATGTATGGTGGTAACACAGCATTTTATTATAGTAACTTTCCAACATTATACAAGCAATGTTTAAAATGTGTCCCTGGTTTTTGGGCTTTTGTCCCCCCCAAATAAATTGTGGCTTTTTCCAGATTTCTTGTGCTGCAAAGTTCAGAGATACAGCTGAGTGTCGAGTAGATTTTACAAGGAGCTGAGAGCTGCAGGGGAACAAAAGTTTAGTGCTGCTTGTGCTGAGTCTGCTTACATTGTTAATAGCACAACAGGTAGTGTACTTGCTTTTGATGCAGAAGGCTGTGGGTTCTACTCCCACAGTAGGTAGATGCATTGCTGATACTGTACTCTGTTGGAAAGGGGGTGGATGCTGCAGTCCTCTTTGGCGAAGATACCTAGTAACTATAAACCTGTTATCAGTTTGCCATCCATTCCCTATTGCGATAGTACTAGCTTATCATTTTTTTAATGCAACATAGGCAATTTACTCCTCAAGGGCAACAGGCACTTTGTAGATGAAATATAAAGTTGTTTGCTAGCAGTAACCTATTCATTAGTTAACAGATTTCTTTAATGTAGAATTATTTAGATGACTTTTACTTCTTCAGAGATCATGCATATTTACTGATACTGGTGGACTGTAGACGTTTTAGTAGACTTTTATGATGTAAATGTTCTGAATTGGGCAGTTTTGTCATTATTGGTGCATGCATTTTGTTTCATTGTTTACTGGAAAAATGTTCAAAACAATAAATTTAAAATGCCTTCTAACAACTGTACTGTATTGTACAAGGAATATAATTTAATACAGTCAGGAAGGTGTATCAAAGAGCATGTGTATGTTTCGTGTTCAAAGGACCTGTGATTTAAAAACAGCCCAAAATTAATCGTTAACTGCCAATGGCAAAATATATTTTCTTTGAATATGGTTTTCAGTGCTGTTTCAATGAATGTGAGTTTCAAGGGCAGAGAAGTTTTAATGCTAAGTCTATTTTCATTGTGAGACTGCATTGCTTTGTTTAGCAGATATCTATTAGGGTTTATGCTGTAAAATATAAAATAAAACTTTCAAATGAAATCCATATCATTGCAGAAGTAAAGCAGCATGCACATTACAGTGTTTACGGCAAATGGGGCGAAATAACCAAGGAATGGGACATTGGAATGGCTGCAGCGGGGACGCTCCATTCGACCATGATTTTGTGAGGGGGGGCAGCAATCTCAGACAGCCCCGGCTGAACTATACCTCTCAACTGTCAAGAATTTTGTAGAATGAATAGATTTTTGCTTCTTATTTTTGGATCTGAAGTAGTTACTTCATTTGCTCTGCAACCTGTGGGTATCGGATCCGACTTCGGATCCGAGCCGGCAGCTTTCCAAGCTCCAAGATCTGAGCTCCTAGCTCCTCCCCTACCCACAATCCCCTGCTACCAACCACATTACCTCAGATCGTTTTTTGCCGCGGCTGAAGAAGCTTTCCCTTTGAAGAGCTCCTGGCTGGGTGAGATCGTTTCTATCATAACTTCATCCTAAGGTTTCAAAAATCATGTGTGTGTGGTAGTAAACCTTTTTTCTACCCCTTTTTAGTGCTAGTTTAATTTTTTCTGGTACAGTTAATTAGTTTTCTTTGTCCTCCCCCCTTAACGTTTGTGTGTGTGTGTGAGTGTTTAACATGGCGGAAGGGCCTAAGGCCATTTTTTCTAAATGTACTGAGTGTGGCCTCAAGCTTTCCCCAGCTGATGGCCACACTCAGTGCGTTTTGTGCCTGGGGGCAGCCCATCTTTCAGAGGCCTGCCAGTTCTGTGCAGCCTTTAACCCCCGGGCACTTCGGGATAGGAAAAACAAGCTGATCATGGTGGGAAAGCTCCCCCAGGAGTCAGCTTCTTCTTCCTCTCCCGTTCAAGCTCCGGCTGCCTCAGCGGCCTCGGCACCCTCTGTTCCCTCAGCTCAACCCAGGACACAACCTCCCTTTTTGGGTTTGAGCTCTGGGGAAACTAGTGTCTCCTCAACTAAGGAGAAGAGGCACAAGGATAAGGAGGGACATAGATCCCATAAAAGGTGGGCCGAATCTCACCCCTCAGCTCCGCCAGCAAAAATAGCTAAGTCTCCTTCAGGGGTCTCCAGATCCTTCTCCTCTCAGCTCCGTTTGCCTAGCTTCTCGCTGGAGCCGGAGGAGGAAGATCGGTCTCCCTCGAGGTCATCGAGGTGGCCCTCTCGGCCCACCTCGACTACCTCTTCCAGGTCAACCAAAAGCATCTCCGAAGTGGATATGGATCGGATGATGCGTCGGTTCTTGCAGACCCAAATGCAGATGGGGGTGCTCTTGCCTCCCCCCCTCTCTGGGGGGGAGTGCGGCCCCATGTTGCCCCAAACACTCCTTCTCTGACTCATTTTCGGATCTCGGAGTCATCGGATCCAGCCCCATTTGGACCCAGGGATTTGTCGGCGCGAATAGCGCTGGTCTCTTCGACGCCGACTATGCCCTCGAGCTTGTCGGATCCGAGCTCTCGGGGCCGAGGGCTGAGCGTCGGATCCGAGGGAGTTGTATCTTCGGAGATGTTGGCTTCGGAGTGCACCTCTCTCTCGGCACCGACTGCTTCGGCTCCGACCCCGATCCCTTCCTTGGAGCCGAGGAGATTGCTCTCAGAGGCTGGCGAGGGTGATTCTCCTTCAGCTTTTGAGGTAGTGGAGAGGGTACTGTCGAGATCCTCCAGATCCCCGGTTTTGGCTTCGGATCCACCCGTACCCCCACTGTATGAGGGTCTGTCTTCCATCATCCGACCATCGGGACAGCCTGCCCAAGCCCTCCAGCTAGTTCCTGTGGAGGAACAACAACCCGTGGACGAGCCCTCTTCGGATAGCCCCACCGAGGAGGTTCCTCAGAAACGTCGGTGTAAAAGGAGGCACCTGGACTCCCCCGAGTCCATTACCACCGACATGGACTTAGATGATAGGGAGGGTTCCCCAAGGTCACCGCCTGAAGATGTCTCCTTTGGAGACATCATGGAAATGTTGCGTATTGGAGGGGGGTGGTCTGCCCAAAAACCTTCCCTTGATGAATCCATGTTCCTGGAGGTGTTTGAGGCAGGCCCTTCTACTTCCTGGGTGTCCCCTCCAGCCGACCCCCTGGTGGACTTAATTACCACCAGGGCGTGGAAGGAGCCCGACACCGTGGAGCCAATTCCTAGACGTCCCGATAAAATACTGAGTCCCCCCACAGATAGGCAAGCATGGGCCAAAGGATCCCCTGTTGATGCCATGTTGGTGGCGGAGGCCACCAAGAAAGAACTCGCTCAGGAGAGTTCTCTGGTCCACCTGCCAAATAAAGAATCTCGAGCGTTGGACCGGATTGGGAAGCGGATGTTTGCTTCAGCGACCTTTTCTGTAAGGGCGCTGAACTATATGGCACATACCATCAGACTACAGCGAGACTTGATCAAGGAATACGCTGCAGCCCCCCCGGAATCCATGTCGGTCGGAGACAGGAATGTGTTTACCACACGAATGGCCACTCTGAAATCCATCTCCAATACGTCTATGTGGCACCTCTCTCATGCTTTGGAAGGAGCCGCTAGAGCCAGCGGAGCAGGGGTCGTCTTATGACGTCACGCCTGGCTCCGTCTTTGCGACTTCGCGGATCCCTTCAAGGCGTCCTTCGTGAACGCTCCCTTTGACGGTTCTGCTCTTTTCGGCAAGACCATTCATGATACGCTGGTCCAAAGCAAAAAGGATGGGAAGACGCTGTCTGCCGTCGGAGTCCGCTTCTCTAGTCCCCAAAGATCCTTCTCCAGGAATCAAAGGGGACAAAAGAAGCTGTGGTTCTGCAAGTCTCAGCAATCCCATCCAGCTGCAGACCACTTGTCCTCTAGAGGCAGAGGAGGACAAGGTGGACGCCGGCCCAGAGGCAGAGGGGGGGCCACGTAATTTCGGGTCTAGAGAAACTTAATTGGACAGACCCGCGCAACAGCCCTGTGGGCTTGCCCGACTGTCCCTCTCTGGAGGCAGTCGGGGGCGGTTGACGGAGCACCTGTTAAACTGGGAGTCCCTTACAATGGATCAATGGGTGCTCCATATCATTTCCAGAGGTTATTTCATTCCTTTAATAAATCTTCCCCCCAAAACCAGACGCCTCCCCGATGTCCCACCCGATCAGAGGGAGGCAGCGGCTTCAGAGATTTTGAAGCTGCTAAGAATAAGAGTCATCCAGCCCGTCCCCCCAGATCAGTCCGGATTGGGTTATTACTCAAGGTTCTTTTTGGTGCCAAAGAAAACGGAGGACCTCAGACCCATCTTAGACCTTTCCGCTCTGAACCTGTTTATACCCAAGGAAAAGTTCCGGATGGTCACTCTTCAATCTATCCTCCCCCTTCTGCGGGAGAATGACTGGATGTGCTCCACAGACCTCAAGGATGCATACTACCACATCTTGATGGACAGACGATCCAGGAGGTTTCTCCGCTTCCGGCTCGGAGCCAGTCATTATCAATTCAGGGTTCTTCCATTCGGCCTCACCTCAGCCCCCAGAGTGTTCACCAAAGTCATGGCGGTGGTTGCAGCCCACCTGAGACTTCAGGGCATTCAGGTCTTCCCGTACCTAGACAACTGACTCCTTACAGCGACCAACAGGCATCAGCTCTCTATAGCGAGAGATTACGCACTGACTCTAGCCCAGAACCTAGGCATTTCAGTAAACCTGCAGAAGTCCTGCCTGTGCCCCACTCAAGCCCTGGAATTCATAGGGGCCAGGTTGGATACTCGAATCTCTCGAGCTACTCTAACATCAGTCAGACTGAACAGCTTGTCTCATCAGGTGTTAGCCCTTCTCTGGAGTCCTTCTCCTTCAGCGGAGTTAGTCCTGAGGGCACTAGGATCTATGGCAGCAACGATCAGTCTTTCCCTTAATGCCCGTCTGTGAATGCGAATACTACAATGGACCCTTCAAGTCCAATGGTCCCTCTTGCTCCACCCGTTGAACACGCCAATACCGCTGAGCAGAGTTTGCAGGGACTCCCTTCTTTGGTGGTTGCATGCGCGGGAACTCAGAGAAGGGAGGCCTTTTGTGATCCCCCCGGTCGAAGCCACGTTGACCATGGACGCGTCTCGCCTCGGGTGGGGGGGGCATTGTTCAGGCAAATCCATTCAAGGCACGTGGACTTGCCTAGAGACCGCAGTGCATATCAATGTCCTAGAGATGAGGGCGGTGCTTTTGGCATTGCAAGCTCTCCACAACCTTCTTCCCCTGGGGACTATTGTGATCCAGACAGACAACATGTCTGTAGTCTGGTATATAAACAAACAGAGAGGAACCAGATCCTACCCCCTGTGTCGAGAGGCCATGAGAGTTTGGGAATGGGCGATCTCCACCAACCGTTTTCTGGTAGCAACGCACATCCTGGGACGATCCAACCTATTAGCGGACAAGCTAAGTCGGGTGCTTCTCACTCCGTACGAGTGGTCTCTGAATCCATCTGTTGCGAAGCAGATCTTCCACAAATGGGGTCAGCCTCACTGCGATCTTTTTGCTTCTCCTTTAAACACAAAATGCAGCGAGTACTTCTCAATAATTCACCTCAGAGGGGAAAACCCCAGAGACGCTCTAGTCCATGCTTGGCCTCCCGGGCTCCTTTATGCTTATCCCCCCCTTCCACTCATGATGAAATTCATTCAGAAAGCATGTCGGTTGGGGAGCAGAGTTATCCTCATAGCCCCATTCTGGCCTCTGCAGATTTGGTTCCCCTTTCTGCGGTCTCACAGTGTGGCTCCTCCGTGGATTCTGGATCCCAGTCCAGAACTGATCTCTCATCCCGCGGATTGCCCAACACCGAACCTGGTCAACCTCAAGCTTGCGGCTTGGCTGATCCAGTTCCATTAATGGCTGGGACTCCCGGTATCTCATCTCCCGTTAAGGCCATTCTGGTTGCGGCTCATAAGCCATCTACCAGAAAACTTTACAACAGTAAATGGAAACGTTTTTCCATTTGGGCCAAAGATAAGGGCTTGGACCCATTTACTGTCCCTATTCCAACCATCCTGGACTTCCTCTTGTTGATCTTTCGACAGGGAGCAAGTGCTTCTACGGTTAAGGTGCAATTGGCGGCCATCTCCCATTTTCATGTGGGTGATGGCATAGGTTCCTTAGCATCTACAAAGTTGTGCAAAACCTTCTTACGAGGCATCTTCCTTTTAAATCCACCGATAAAGTCTGTGGTTCCCCCATGGGATCTCACTCTAGTCTTGCAAGCCTTGACGAGTCCACCTTTCGAACCTGCGGCCTCAATTCCGTTGAAGTTCTTGTCATGGAAAACAGCCTTCTTAGTGGCTATTACTTCAGCCAAAAGGGTTTCAGAATTACAAGCCTTGTATATGAAACCTCCTTACCTTATCTTTCACAAAGATAGAGTGTCCCTCAGGACTAACCCGTCTTTCTTGCCTAAGGTTGCTTCAGTAGCAAATATAAATCAATCAATAAATCTACCAGTGTTTTTTCCAACATTTCAGAACAAGGGAGAATACACATTACACAAACTGGATGTACACAGACAGCTGCGTTTCTACTTGCATAGGACTAGAGAGTTTCGCAAGTCGGACCAGTTGTTTGTCTCGTATGCAAAATCAGCCATGGGTAAAGCCATTTTCAAAGTCACTGTAGCAAATTGGATCCATCAGTGTATTATTCAGGGGTATATATCGTCTGGCAAACCAGCCCCGGTTAGTATCCGTGCTCATTCTACAAGATCTGTAGCCACCTCAACAGCCTTCTGGTCTAGGGTTCCAGTGGACGACATATGTTCAGCAGCTACTTGGTCCTCTTCTCATACGTTCATTTCTCATTATAAATTAGATGTGATTTCGAGAAGTAGGGCTTCTTTTGGCTCCGCGGTGCTTCGGAATATCCTTCCATAAGAACCACCCAGGTTCTTATAAGGTAGCTGGGGACTCTGTCCCACAGGTTCCAGAGCAAATTAAGTAACTACTTCAGATAAAGAAGTTATGTACTCACCATAACGTTCCATCTGAGTAGGTACTTCATTTGTCTGCAACCGACCCCCCCCTTCCATCCCCCGAACCTTTCGGGATTTTCTGATCACCTTTGCAGTTGATTTTTTGTGTTTCCAGGTTGGTAAGGCAAAAAAACTGATCTGAGGTAATGTGGTTGGTAGCAGGGGGTTATGGGTAGGGGGAGGAGCTAGGAGCTCGGATCTTGGAGCTTGGAAAGCTGCTGGCTCGGATCCAAAGTCGGATCCGATACCCACAGGTTGCAGATAAATGAAGTACCTACTCAGATGGAACGTTATGGTGAGTACATAACTTCTTTTTTGTTCCTCATAAAATTTGTGTTTGTTCTGTCACATCATTAGGAATGAAGTCACTAAATAATGACAGACATTGAGTTTCAGACGTCATAACCTTCAGAATTCAGATTCTGTCAACTGTCTTAAGTTTATACAAGAGCAAAGTTTAGTACTGTTTGTATGTTCCCCCAATATATTTGGCCTTGTCCAGATTTCCTGCATTAAGAGGTTGAGAGGTATGTGCAAACAAATCGCTTTATAGAATTAGGAATATCCAAACCTCTCAACTGTCCCCAATTTTGGCTCAAAATGTTGCTCTCCCCCTAATAATCCCTCTGCAAAATGGCAATTTTGGAAGAAAACGTGGAGGGTTTACAATTATAAATAACTGTAATGATCAGAGTTATAGATCACATTTATTTCAGAAATGCATGTAGATGCTCTTATTTTGTCAGCTGCTCAAGTTAACAGTACTAATTTTAAAAAGGTGTCCCTTCTTTGACAGGTTCCCAGCTGTATTGTGTGGCAATTTTATATTTTTGTATAACATATTTGGTCTGTTTTTCATAAAATTGTGGTTTTCTGGAAAATTAGTAACAAATTATTAACGATTGAAGTTAGAAAATAATGGCAGGCATTTGAGTTTCAGATTTCATACCCTTCAAAAATTCATACTAATGCAAGGCCTACTACTATTCTATCATCTTTCTAAGTTTATAAGAGCAATATTTAAAATTTGTCTTTATTTTTGGGCCTGTGTCCCACTTCTATGTATGGCTTTGTCCAGATTTCTTGCTCTAAAGTTGAGAGGTATGAGTGTCAGAGCCATCACCATCAGCCAGAGACATTTCAAACTGTGACCTACTTGTTGCACCCCACTCCCCATTGTAGTGGCTCTGGATGTGTCCAAGCAAGGCAAGGAGCAGTTATGCAGTGTAAGTGTACAGAGTATTCCTCCATCCAAGGTAGACCACAAGTACGACCATGGCTTTTCATCTGTCCTTGATTTTGCAGAATGTTCTGGTTTTCTGTCATATTTTTATACTGTTGATTTATGCTTCTTATTATTCAGAAAATGCATGCTGTTGCAGTGCCCTTTTGCTCTGTATTAAAGTAGCAATGCTTTAATGACCATCAGGTAGGCTTGTCGGGGATTGTACGATGCAAGTAAGCTTTAATAAGCATACTGTTAAAGAATTACCAACATTGAAAGCCTTTTCATTGTTGCCATGCAGAGAATATTTACATAACTAGATAACGTATAAGCCTTAGGTATTGAAATGCATATGACAGTATTTGTAATAAAGGACAAGATTACAGTATTTTCAGAAGCTCATTACATTTGTTGGAGACTTGCAGTTATCTTTGCAGGCTTTACCCGTAAACTAAACAGAATGCCAATCTATCATTTCTGGTCCATAACTTGTGCAGTAATCCTTTAAGCAATTTATCTTGAGCTTGTCTCTTGTTCGCTGTTCATTTTTTACTTTGATCATGTGTTCCCATGAAGCAAGTAGATAGTTGTTGTCAGGCAGTAGGTCTTTTTTGGATAAGAAAATTTTTACAAGTGGGGGTATCACAGAGATTGCTACTTTCAACATGTTACTTGCTAATTTTATAAAGCTGAATATAAATTATAATTAGAACTGCAGTGCTTGGAGAAGTTTGAGCTGAGTGCTGCTTGTGTTTTTTTATACTTGATTTTGACTGGCATTCCAGTAATGTATTTAAAAAGCAGTTTATTTTTTCATGCCTCACAACCTTTGTATTTCCATCTAGATATTAAGTAAGTTGTCATGTAGCCAATGCATTGAAATATTTCTTTCTTCTACACTTCATTTTGTCTTGATTGGACTCTCGTAATGACAGTTTGGCACCCAGGGCAGCGTATTTAATTAAAGTTCCAGTTGTTGTGGTTTTGAGAATAGCTCCACCCCTTTCTAGTTGGTCATACCCCTTCCCATTGGCCCCACCCATTCAGCTGTCTTACGCAGCCCCCCTTTAATTTAAAGTCACCAGCTGCCACTGCTTGCATGTACCTCTTTGTTGAGAAATAATAAGGGCATGGGGTGGGATATATCCATAAACAACTTTCTGGTTCCTGTCACTTTCCTGGGTGTCCAGTTTACTTACTGAGTCCATGTTTATGATGCCATATGAGTGGTAAATCAGCCAGTCAGTAATATAGAAGATCTTTCATCAGTGGGGAAACTGAAAGCTGCAACCTTTTGGAATTCCCAACCAATGCCAAATGCAACAACTTCTTCCCCTCATCTCTCCTCAAGGACAATGACTAAGGGATGCTGTGTTTCAGAAGTGTCCACAAAGACTCCTTTACACTTTCTCCCCTTTTCTACTTATTCAAAAGTTTTATTCAGAAAGCCATCATCAGCACATTCAAACTCATTCTCATTGGTTGATAGCTCAGCAAGATTGGTTCCCTCGGTTTTGGCCTTATCTTCTGCAAAAACCTCAACATCCAAGACCCTTCACAACACTTCTTACCTTGTGGTTTAGTAGGCTTCTTCTGGACCTTCACCCCTTATGTCTAATCAAATGATTACTTCAGTTCTATTAATGGTCAATGACACTTTTTACTGTGACAGTGTTGTCTAAATCTTTACTT
Organism: Protopterus annectens; assembly: GCF_019279795.1. NCBI lineage: Eukaryota > Metazoa > Chordata > Ceratodontiformes > Protopteridae > Protopterus > Protopterus annectens. The sequence continues at coordinate 643,901,186 of NC_056741.1, read as the reverse complement.
CTACCCAAAGGCCCAATTAAAAAAATGTACAGAAGTGGATGCACACATTTTTGTATATGGTCTGCTTCCAAGGATTTGGACCTTTTACTGTTTCATTGCAGCAATTTTAGACTTCCTTTCACAAGTCTTTGGCACACCTCTGAATTAATCTTCTGTTATGTGCACCTAGCAACTATTTCTGCTTTCAAGGTTCGAATTCAATGTCACTGTCTTTCTTGAAAGGTTTCAAGGCTTTTGTTAGAAGCAGTTTCTATATATGATCCCTCACAAAGGATTCTGTGCCTTCTTAGGATTTATACTTTGTTTCAGACAAATTAACTCTTTCCATTTTAACTGACTACTACTGCAGACCTGAAATGTGAATACTATAAACCTCTTTTCTTCTGGATCCATTACATCTGCAGGAATGTTTTAGAATAGAAAGCACTGTCAGTTACAGTTCTACATTTAGTGCTTCATATGGATAGACAATCTCTGCAAACGTATGCATCATTTCTGCCTAAGGTAATCAAAACTGGACTGGTGTTCCACAGCAGAATTTGTTAATTGAAAGGGCACATCAAGTGTATGCTATGAACCCGGCCATGAGAAAGCAGCTAAGACCTATATTATATAAAGATACAATCATACCAACAGAAAGAGTTGATCCTGACAAAACTGTGGCAGAAGGGAAAAGTGTTAAAATTGAAGACAGCAGAATGTAAGTGGAAAATGATTATTTACTGTACACCAGGCAGAAGAGAAGCAAGTTTATCCCACAGTCAGGGAATGTTGAGAGGCAGGTGTGAGATTCAACTTGCTGTATCCACTTGCTTTCAGAGCATTTTTTTTTCTGGAGGATCAAATACACTTTTGATTCAGAACAAGCTAAGGAAGAAATGAAAAAAGTTTATCCAATAAAAAGTGAGCCAGCTAGCAGGTGGAGAATATTTCTCATTCTTCTGACAGTAAAGTTAATAAAGAGGATTTGCCAGTGAAACTTTTTCTAATGTTCCAAAGGAAAATGCTTGAGAGAGAAAAAATCACAGGCGCTGACTAGAAGAATCAGGAATACTTTGGACTTGAACCAGGGTTTGGTGTTAGTAGATGGGGATGTACAGGAAGAAGACCAGCAGCACTGAAATCAATGAATAATAGGAGACTGTACACCATTAATGACATATTTGAAATACTGTCTTGTAAGAAAAAAGTGGCTGAAAAGACTGGACTTTTGTTGACTTTGTTAAACTTGTGGGTGGACTATAAATCATATACCCCATTTTATGTCATTAATGTTTAGAAGGGCACTAAAAGTGGAAACAGTAACTGTAAGTAAAATCATTTTTATTATTATTCTTTTTATTCTTATTAGTATTAATACCCTTAGCTTAAGTTACAAACAAGTTGTTTTTTTTTTGTAAATAAGTAGACTTTATAAGATAAATGATGAAAGCCATGAGAAGGCTTCTCACATCTGTAAAGATATGCATTTATTTTGTCCATTAGCAAATGTTTAGTCAGAGTCGAGAAGCTGTACATTCTGTTGAGTGCAATTAACAAAATAAATCATTGCTAAGTACCTTGCTGTTGAGACAAGCTGTTTGCAGGTGCAAACAATTAATTATGAGAATTCTGAGTACTATTTGTTGAGGTAAATACAAAACGTAAACATAAAATGGTAAGCGGTTCAGTGAAATATAAAGTTTGAAATTATGGGAAGTGAATAAGAGATAGCAGCCTCCCTAGCAGCCTTAATACTTTAATGCATTTAATAGAACAGTGTACAATTTAGTTTTACTTAAGGATAGCCAGTGCAATTTTTCTTTGGACTAACAGTTAATGCTTTCTGAATGCATACAAGCTGTTTCTCATATATGTGACACAGACAGCAATCTGTGTAAGTGGGAATACAGGTGAGCTTGTAGCATGAATTGTAGCATGGGTAACCTTAAATCTGATGTTGTTAATCTTCTTTCCATTCATCACCGATGGTCAGATCTGATGGGTTCGGTTTCGAGCCCTTGGAACCAAGTTGGCCTTTTTACCAAATTCACACCAGCCAAAAACTCTCGAGCAAAGCTTCGAACCAGAATGCCCTTCCCCCTATTACCTCAGATCTCATTTGCCATGTAGCTGTAAAGCTGTGTTTCAGCCACGCTCTCAGCTAAGTGGAACTTTATTTGATATTTTGTGTGAAAAACTTTTGATATTTTCTCTTTTAGTGAGCGATTAGTATCTCTAGTGTTTTTTTTCTTCTGTCAGACCTTAATCTTTCTTCTCTGCTCTACTCATTGTTACCATTGGTAAACTTTCAAGTACCATTGTTGGTACAGCCTTCTCCCCTTACCCTTGTGGTATTCCTTCAATACCATAGATGGTAGTTCTCCTTTCTTTGCTAGCCTGTTAATGTGTTTTCAGTAAGGTGTTTCTGTTTTACTTTTACATATCGCTATAGTGATACAGCTGTTTGGCTTTTTTTAACTGTGCTTGACTTATTAGTACAGCCTGGTTAAACTGTTTACCTGTGGTGTCTCTCTGTCAAGATGTTGGATAAGACAGGTACCTCAGGCTTTAAGCATTGTGCTTCATGTAATGGCAAGTTACCTAATAGTGATTCTAACGATGATTGTGTATACTGTTTGGGGGTGCCCCACCTTTCTGTGCAACCTCCTTGTGACATTTGTCAAAGTTTTATTCAATGCACTCTTAATGAGTGAAAAAATAAACTGATACTGAAAGGAATACTTAAGTCTCCCTTTTCAGAGGCCATTTCTGCAATGGCAGTCTCAACCCCTCTTACAAAAGACAAAAAGAGGTCCCACTCAGTTCCCTCCTCACCATTGGGTGATCAGGGTACGCCTGTGAAATCAAAGGTCCCCAAGTTGTCCTCGGAGCATAAATCTGCCTCTATGGCTCCATCTTTGTCGGCTCCAAGCATCTTGAAACCTACGATAATGGCACCAGTTTTGGCACCGATGATAGACCTCACTACTTCTACTAGGACTTCAGCACCTGTGGCCACAATGGTTCAGGGCATTCCTTCGATACCTTTGTCAGTTACGATTTTGGAACCTACCGTTTTGGCTCTGAGTGCCACTTCAGCACTGAGCCTTTTTCTGACCAAGTTGGATTTGACCCCATTAATCCCGGTCTCGAAACTTGAGACTTTACTGCCGGCAGACCTTGCACCACAGACCCGATACTCCCCATCCATAGATCCATTCCTGGGCCAGATGTATTGTCCATTCATTGACCGACCTGACTGTCCATCTGGAGTATCCACCAAATCCACCAGGAGCCTGTCAGAACATGATGTGGTGCATCTCATGGACCTGCTGTTGGCAGCCAGAGAGATACCCACACTTTCTGAGACCCATCCACCTGCAGGACTTGGGTTGGTTTCTCCACGGACTCCTTCTTACACTCCTCCTTCGACCATTTTGGTTCCGAAACCTTCTGCTCTGACATCCTTCTCGGAACCCATCACCTCGGCGCCTAAAGTAGACCACACTCAGGCTCTGGGTTTGCCCCTTTGGTCTTTAGTTCCTGTGGAACTGGTCCTTCCTCAGTCTGGGAATTGGGAGGTGGGTGCCTTGGGTCGGTGCACGGATCCCTGTTTGTCTTCGGTTCCATCCTCAGTGCTGATAGCCACGTCTGCACCAATCCTGCTTGAGGCTCCATCCATGGGGGCGGGTTCATCAAAGCAGGGTGTGACCCCAGTCCTGAGGTTGTCTTTCTTGGTTCTGGGCACCCATCCCTCTTCGGATGGACCTGCTTTCCATGAGATGGAGAGGGCTCTTACTTCTGGAAGCACCCTTTTGATGCCAGAACCCCAGTTTTCACCCCCTGAGCTACAGCTGCCACAGACCACCCCCCGAGGCACTGGTCAGAGAAACCACAAGACACCCCTGTTCAGGGTACCCACTCTTCCAAGTCCTCCTCAAAGATGCCCACTGAGGAGCCCCCTCGAAAGAAGACGTGCAAGAGGAAGCACATTGGACTCACCCGAGGAGTCTTTAATGGAAGGCACAGATTACAATGATGGTGAAGGGTCCCCATGGTCACCTCCTGATGATATCTCCTTTGGAGACATCCTGGAAATGGTAAAACAGAGAGGGAACTGGAAGCCCTCCAACTCTTCGTCTGAAGAGTCCGTGTTCCTGCAGGCTTACCGCACCTGGCCTTCAACCTCTTGGGTGACCCCGCCTGCCAATGAGCTTGTCCAGTTCATCGTGCAGCAAGCTTGGAAGAACCCTGATTCCACTGAGGCAATCCCTCGGAGACCTGCTAAAATTCTTTCCCCTCCTGAGGAGAACCCACATTGGTCCAGAGGGTTACCATGTGATGCTATGGTGGTGGCGGTGGCCACAAAAAAGGACTTGGCTGAGGAAAATCCCACTGTCCACCCACCCAACAGGGAGTTCTGGGTGGTTGACAGACTTGGAAAGCAAGTTTTTGCATCAGGGACCTTTGCCATATGGTCACTGAACTATTTGGCACATTATACAAGGCTTCAGAGGGACTTGATCTCCGAACTCTCTGGTCACTTGCAGGACAGCTGTCTGATGAGGTCAGAGACAAATTGGCCTTACAGCTCGCAACCCTGGAATCGATCTCCAACTCGTCCATGAGGTTGCTATCACATGCGACCGAAGGGGTGGCTAGAGCAGTGGGTTCGGGCAGTATCATGAGGCGCCATGCCTGGGTGTGCATTTGTGACCTCGCAGACCCCTTCAAGTCTTCCTTTTTGAATGCTCCCATTGAAGCATAGTCCCTTTTTGGCTCCAAAGTGAAGGACACGCTAGCCAGGTCTGAGCAAAATGGCAAGACCCTGTCTGCCATAGGCCTATGATTTTCCAACCCTCAACATACCTTCTGCAGGAATCAGTGGAGTGGGAAAATGTGGCACAAAAAATCTCAGGGTCCTTTTTGTGCCGCACGTGGTGATGATACCCCCCAGGGACAGTGGAAATAATTCCGGAAGACACCCCTATGAGACAGAGGGGATTCTCATAACCAAGGCACCAGGGACTCCTTCTCTGGACAGCCTTACCAGTGCTCCTGAGGAGCAGCTCGATTGCTTACCACTGGAAGCAGTCAGGGGTCATTTTTCTCTGCACCAAGCTGCCTGGCAGTCTATTACCACTGATCATTGGGTACAGAGTATAATCACCAGAGGTTACACCATTCCCCTTTCTCATCAACCAAATCTTCGAAGAAAGCTTCCCGACATTCGACCCAGTCAAAGGGAAGAAGCAGCTTCAGAGATAATAAAGATGTCTCAAAAAAGAGTCATCCAACCAGTCCCACCAGACCAACATGGGTCTGGATTCTACTCAAGATTCTTTTTGGTGCCAAAAAAGACAGGGGACTGGAGACCCATTTTGGATCTCAGCAGCTTAAACAAGTCTGTCACCCAAACCAAATTCTGGATGGTCACTGTTCAGTCCATTCTCCCTTTTTTAAAGTAAGGTGATTGGATGTGCACGATAGATCTTCAGGATACGTATTACCACATCAAAATGGACAAATGCTCCAGGAGTCTGCTTCACTTCCGGCTAGTGGCCAGTCATTATCAATTTCAGGCCCTGCCGTTTGGTCTCTCTACAGCCGCCGGAGTGTTCCCAAAGTGCATGGCAATGGTCACAGCTCACTTGAGACTACAAGGATTCCGGGTGTTTCTATATCTGGACGACTGGCTCCTCACCGCCCCCACCAAGCATCTTCTGGTAACAGCACTGCATTATACTCTCTCTCTGGCAAAGATTTTGGGAATAACAATGCAGTGGGAGAAATCAAACCTTACTCCTACACAACAAATAGAATTAATTGGAGCAGTGTTCAATACCGGTCCTGTCTAGTGTCACTCCCAAATTACAGACTACAGCAATTGAAGCTCCAGCTCCGAGTGATACTCTGTCAAACAAAAGTTTCAGCAAGAGAAGTTCTTCAGGCCCTAGGATCCATGGCAGCTTCAAATCCAATAATGCCCCTAGCGAAGCTGCACATGTGAATCCTACAATGGCTCTTTCTTTGTCACTGGTTCCCGAACTATCACTCCCTCAGTTACCAGATTCAAATAACCAACTCCTGCAAGCAGGACCTCCTTTGGTGGATGAGGCCAGATGCAGAACTTTGGAGTCACTCCGTTTCAACCTCCTTAGCCCAGGGTCATTGTGACTACGAATGCTTTGTGACCACAGATGCTTCCCTGATCGGGTGGGAGGCCATTTCCAGGGAAAGACAGTCCAAGGCGCATGGTCCACCACAGAGGCCCACTTGCATATCAACATTCTGGAACTGCGAGCGGTGCTGTTAGCGTTGCAGGCTTTTCATTCAGGTCTCCCTTCTGGGACAATTGCAATTCAGTAGGACAACACGTCAGTGGTGTGGTATATCAACAAGCAAGGAGCAACCAAGTCCTTCCCCCTGTGTCGAAAGGCCATGAGAATTTGGCAGTGGGCAATAACTTCCAACCCCTTTCCGATAGCAACACATATCCCGGGGAGCTCCGACGTTATTGTGGACAAACTGAGCAGATGTATCCTTCTACCTCACGAGTGGTCCCTCAATCCCGAGATGGTGACAGAAATCTTCAGCCACTGGGGCCAGCCTTGGTGCAATCTTTTCGCCTCCCCATCGAACAACAAGTGCAGCAGCTATTTCTCCCTGTTTCCTCAGGAGGGGGAGTCCCCAAGGGGCACTCTAATCCACGATTGGCCCATGGGACTTCTTTACACTTATCCTCTCATTCCCCTAATTCCACAATTTGTAAAGAAAGTGCTTCGGTTGAGATGCAATGTGATCCTCATAGCTCCGTTCTGGCCTCGACAAATTTGGTTCTCCTTCCTTTGGCCTCACCTAGTATACCCGTCGTGGATTCTGGACCCTCTTCCATATCTGATAACTCACCCCCAAGAGTTGAGGCACCTGAATCTCTCCAGTCTCAAGCTGATAGCTTGGTTTCTCCATTTCGTTAGTTACCAGGCAAGCTAACCTCACCTCACCTGTATGAGACATCATTCTGGCCTCTCATAAACCATCCACCAGAAGACAATATCAGGATAATTGGAAAAGGTTCTCCATCTGGTCTAAGGATAATATGCTAGACCTGTATTTGGCTCCAGTGACTGTGGTTCTGCAATACTTGGCTACGTTTTTTGATAATGGAGCCTCTGCCTCTACCGTATGAGTACACCTGGTGACAATTTCTAATTTCCACAATGGTATGGATGGCACCCCTCTCATCTCTTTACGTCTATGCAAAGCCTTTCTCAAGGGAACCTCTCATATCAGGCCTCCTGTCAGACAGCCTGTGGAACCAAGGAACCTCACTTTAGTCCTTCAGTCTTTGACTCAAAAACTCTTTTAACCCACAGCAAAGTGTGACCTAAAGATCTTGTCCTGGAATTCCTTGTTCTTAGTAGCCATCATGTCAGCCAGACTGGTTTCTGAGCTGTAGGCATTGTGTATCAAGAGGCCCTTTCTGGTCTTCCATAAAGACAGAGTATCAGTTTGGATGAATAGATCCTTCCTTCCCAAAGTTGCTTTTGAATTTTCCATTAACCAGACCATTGACCTACCAGTGTTCTTTCCACATTTTTCCAATAAAGGAGAGTATTGCCTGCACTCCTTGGATGTACATAGGCAACTGAAATTTTACCTAGACAGGACCAAATTTATCCATATGTCTGATCAGCTTTTCATCTCCTTTTCTGGGCCTAGAATGGGAAATGCTATTTCCAAGGTTACATTATCAAAATGTCTAAGGGACTGCATACGTTTCATATATTCCCTCATAAAAGAACCTGTGCCAAAAATTAAAGCTCACTCTACTAGATCTATGGCAACATCTATAGCTTTCCATTCCAGGGCTTCCATGGATGACATTTGCGCAGCAGCCACTTGGGCTAAGCCTCATACCTTTATCAGTCATTACAAATTGGACTTGGTCTCCAGAATAAGAGCTGCCTTCAGTTCAATGTTACTCAAGAATGTTCTTCCATAAGGGCCGCCCATGGACCTTAAGGTAGCTTGGGATTCTGTCCCGTTAGTGATGAATGGAAAGAAGATTAACAACATCAGATAAAGAAGTTATGTCTTACCATAACATTCCATCTGTGTTGTTCATCTTCTTTCATTCATCACTTCCCACCCTCCTTCCCCCTCCAAAGACTCCTGGGGGGGTGCTTTGGGTCCAAGTGGTGTCCTAGGGTATTTGCCCAGAATTGGCCTCGGCTTTACTTCTCCATCTCTAGTAAACTCGATCTGAGGTAACAGGGAGAAGAGCATTCTAGGTAGAAGCTTATCTCAAGAGTCTTTGGCTGGCGTGAGCTTGTTAAAAAGGCCAACTCTGTTCTGAGGGTTTGGAACCAAACCCATCAGATCTGACCATCAGTGATGAATGAAAGAAGGTGAACAACACATACAGAACATTAAGGCAAGACATAACTTCTTTTTTTAGGTTAGGCAATGCCTATGGGTGAGGCTGTGAATTATGAATAGTTCCAAACTGGAGAGTTAAATGTCATTTTTGAATATGTAAATAGTTTTGTGTTTGTTATAAGTTAATATGGGATGGAGATGTTTTGAAAATGTATTTAGTTTTTTGTTTGAGGGTTTTCATTAAAACAAAAAGTCTTAAAAATATGATATAGGTTCAAATGGAGTTGAGAGGATGCAACTGTATAAACGATAAGCCTGCAGAATGTTATTGTTTTCATGTAGCACAAAAGTTGGAAATACACATTCTAAATCTGTCAAGTACATTAGGTTGGGAACAATAGCTTTTTATCATGATGGCTATGTTATCCATAATATCTTTGACTGTAAATAGCCTTACGTGTCTAGACAAAAAGAGTATTGAATTACAGTAACTGATTAACACCTAAGTAGTGTTAAATGTCACACCTCTAGCAGCCTACACACATCTTGCATTCCAGAGAATTTCCTGAAGAAACTTAAAAAGGATAAGATAAGCAAAAGTAATTATTTTTATGAAAAATAAATGCAATTAAAATATACAAATTACAATGTTGTTAGTAAGAAGTATTCTTTGCAGTGATAATAGTGCAATCATAGTCTTTCCTTAAATATATAATATGTTATAATACAGACAAACTCAAAATTATATTTTTTGTTAAACTTTCACAAACAATTTGTTATGTCTTGGAAATTGCATAACCTAGATATATATTGTTAGAACATTTTTGTTAACTAAACATAAGCTTTTACATGAAACAAGAAATTCCTCAATGAGTGCATCTATATTGGGATAGTTACAGAAATAGGAAAACATATGCTTAATTGTATAATTAGCAGTATAAATAACACTGAATATTTCTCAAGATGTGCTACTTACAGTGCAGATTTGAAAGACAGTTTTCTTCAACAACATCAAAGGTTTCAACTGATATTGTGTAATAGTTTGTAAGTCACTTGTTTTTTGAAGTATTAAGTATGTATGGAAATATTTATTTTCAAATTTACTAACAAACAACTAGTAATATATCAGGTATAGAGTGATATAAATGGATATTGACAACAACTTTTCCTGTCTTCCATCATGACATATCACACCATATGCCTCAGTATCATGTAGGGCTCTTAATTATGAAAATATGAACATAAATAAAATATGAATAATAGGTGAACAGTGATTAGTTTCTGTGTTGCAGGCTACCCTAGATTAACAATATTGGGGTCATTTTGTTAATAACTCACAATTTCTGTTATTCCCTATTAGTGGTTGGAAAGTCAGTAAATGAAGCCAAACCCAAAAAAAGTTCTGGATACCATAAGGAGTTATTGGTCTGAACTGGAAGTATTACAAAAAACGCACTATAGGGTTGAATGAGTTAAGAAATTGAGAGTGCAAATAGCAATGCTTCAGTAGATACATTTGTAAAGAAATGAGCATGTGAATTTAACAAAGAAAGGGTTTCAGGATGGACATTCAGCAGAATATTAGGGACAAAGGAAAAGAGATAATTATATTAAAAGCTAGATGGACTCCAATAATAACAGAAGAGGAAAAAAGAAAATAATGGTAGATTTATGGTAGTAAGGTACTATTCGAAAGGAATCAGTGGGTGAAAGCGATCAGTGGGTGCTTCGGATTATTACCGGAGGCTATCTCATCCCCTTCAACAAGCCCCCCCTTTCCTTAAGGGTAATCCCGGACGTGCCACCCAGTCAGCGGGATCAGGCAGCAATAGAGATTTCAAAGCTGCTAAAAAAAGGAGCCATCCAGCCTGTCCCCACCGACCAGATCGGATCAGGAACTTACTCAAGATTATTTTTGGTGCCAAAAAAGACAGGGGACTTCAGGCCCATTTTGGACCTCAGTTCATTGAATCGTTTTGTGGAAAAGTCCAAATTCCGAATGGTCACCCTTCAATCCATTCTTCCACTGCTGGAGAAGGATGCATGGATGTGCTCCATAGATCTCCAGGACGCTTACTATCACATTCTGATAGCTCAAGAGTCCAGGAGACACTTACGCTTCGCCTCAGAGTCAGTCATTTCCAATTCCGAGCACTGCCCTTTGGTCTCACCACAGCCCCAGGGTGTTCACCAAGTGTCTGGCAGTGGTGACTGCTCACCTGAGGAGTCTAGGATTCCAAGTTTTCCATATCTGGACGTCTGGCTCCTTACTGCCACCTCCGAGCATCTACTATTTCAGGCGCTCAGCCACGTTCACCTTGGGCGTTTCTTGGGGATTACGTTCAATTGGCAAAAATCTGTACCACAGCCATCTCAGCGTATTACTTTTATAGGCAGACTTAGATACAAAAGGATGCGCCTTCTTACGGCGGCAAGAATTCAGGTTCTGCAAAACCAAGTCAAATCCTGTCTCCCTATCAAGAGCTCCGGCCCATCTGATCCTACAACTGTTGGGCTCGATGGCGTCAACTATACTCCTAGTCCCCTTAGCCAGACTTCACATGCGAATTTTGCAATGGCTCCTATCGGTTCAATGGTCCTATCAGGAACTCCCCTTGAACCATTTAGTCATGATCACGGAGAGTTGCCGTCGGGATCTGCGTTGGTGGCTCCTCCAATCCAATCTCGACCAGGGGCGACCCTTTATCCCTCAACCCCCTGTTGCCACTGTGACCACGGATGCCTCCCAGGTAGGGTGGGGGGGTCATTACCTGGACAGGTCGGTCCAAGGCACATGGCAAATCCAGGAAACGCATTTGCATATCAATATCTTGGAAATGAGAGCGGTTCTTTTGGTACTTCAAGCTCTCCATCACACTCTCCCGCAAGGTCCGATTGCTATCCTATCCGACAACATGTCGGTGGTTTGGTATATAAACAAGCAAGGTGGAACCAGGTCTTACCCACTGTGCAGAGAAGCCATGAGACTTTGGCACTGGGCGGTAGCTACCAACCGCTTTCTAATGGCAACGCACATACCGGGGAAATCCAATGTGATTGCGGACAGATTAAGCAGGACCATTCTGTTACCCCACGAGTGGTCCCTCAACCAGAGAGTGGCTGCAAAAATCTTCGCCAAATGGGGCCACCCTTGCTGCGACCTGTTTGCCAGCCCCACAATCTGAAGTGCAGAGAGTTCTTCACGCTGATCCTCCCAGGGACAGATTCCCAGGGACGCTCTGACCCACATTTGGCCCCCCGGTCTTCTTTATGCCTTCCCTCCGGTTCCCCTCCTACCGAGGGTGATACAGAAGGCCATTTACATGGAGAGCGAGATGATTTTGATTGCCCCGCACTGGCCTCGTCAAGTTTGGTTTCCTTTCCTACAGAGGCATGCGATAGAAGGTCCATGGTTTTTGGACTCAGTGCCGGACCTGTTGACTCATCAGTCAGGATGACTTCACCCGTCTCTCAGGTCATTGAAGTTGGCGGCATGGTTACTCCACTTCCATCCTTAGTCCGAGACAATTCCCTTTCTCCGGGGGTGATCCACATATTATCTTCTTCTCATAAACCTTCCACTGTCAGACTTTATTCCAGCAAGTGGAAAAGGTTCACCTTCTGGGCTCAGCAACGAGGTATAGACCCCCTTACTGCCCCAGTATCGGAGGTTCTGAATTTCTTGGCCTCTCTTTTTCAGTTGGGCTCTTCAGTTTCCATGATTAAGGTTCAGCTAGCGGCTATCTCTAATTTTCATGCTTCTTTTGAACCTTCATTGATGTCTCACAAACTTTGTAAGGCTTTCCTTAAAGGAGCATGGCTCCTTAGGCCTCAATATCTCACCCTGTCCCCCTTGGGACCTAAATATGGTACTTGCTGCCTTAACTGCCCGCCCTTTGAACCAGCTGCTACCTGCGATTTGAAATTTCTGTCCTGGAAAACGGCCTTTTAGTGGCCATAACTGACCAGGCGGGTTTCAGAACTTCAAGCTCTTTGTTCTGATCCTCCCTATTTGATTTTTCACAAACATAGAGTGTCCTTGAAATTAAATCCCTCCTTTTACCAAAGGTAGCTTCTTCTTTCTGTATTCAACAAACTATAGAGCTCCTGTATTTTTCCAGAGTTCTCTAATAGCAGAATATATCTTTCATAAACTGGGCGTCCATAGACAGCTGCGTTTTATTTGAATAGAACCGCTCAGGCGCTGAAATCAAATCAACTGTTTGTTTCCTTTGCAATAAACAAATTGGGTCAACCAGTAGCTAAAACCTCCATAGCTAAATGGATTAAGGATTGTATCTCTTTCATTTATTCACAGGCTAACAAAGAGCTTCCCTTTCCAGTCAAGGCTCATTCTACCAGGGCAATAGCTACTTCTGTAGCTTTTCACTCAAATTATCAATAGATGATATTTGTGCTGCGGCTACCTGGACTTCTCCGCACACTTTCATTTCTCATTACAAATTGGATGTGGTGTCTCGAGGCAGGGCTTCCTTTGGTTCCACAGTTCTCAGGAGTGTTTTCCAATGAGCCACCCGGGATTTAGGTGCTAGGGACGCTGTCCCATCAGTTATGAATGTAGAGATAGGATCCCATTACATCTTTTAGTTATGTACTTACCATAACTTCGGATGTATGGGATCCATCTCGCCTACATTCCTCGTCTCCACCCTCCTTCCCCCTTCCATTGGGATTTAGAGGAGATGTAGTTCCATTTGGAGATCTTCTCTTGAAGAACTTTAGTTGGTTGTAGTGACTACTATTTTTCTGTGTTTGCATGTATGTATGAAAGCGAACAAACAAGATCTGGGGAAGCAGGTGTAGTGCATCCTGGGATAGGGAGTAGCCCAGCCAATAAGAGACTTCGTTCTAGTGAACTAGTTGGCCGAGTCGGAGCCGATGGATCGGCTCCGAGCCCATCAGTTATGAATGTAGGCGAGATGGATCCCATACATCCGAAGTTATGGTAAGTACATAACTAAAAGTTATAGCGGTAAATTATGTACCCTCACATGAATTGGTCCAGCAATACCAATATTTGTGGGGACATATTAAGGTGAAGTACTTAGGAGTCTGGATTAAAAAGGATCTTATTGTGGCACCTAAGGATATGTGGAAAGAGACTAAACAAAAGATCTGATGTAATTTTCATTCACTCCTCTAGGTATGAGTCTTGGATCCAACGCACGGATCCAACTCAGACAATTTCTTTAGAATCTTGGATCTGACTCTCGACGTCCTCCCTCTACCCATAATGCCCTTTATTTCCCAGATTACCTCTGGTTTCATTTGCCACTCTAACTATTCAGTTGAGATTGCATTCTCTCAAGCTGTATGGTACCTTGTTAGGTACAGTGTATAAAATAGAATTTATTTTTTTCTTCTCTTGCTTGTTTTTACTATTCATATCTATTTAGTCTTCCTCCCTTTACTCTTCTTTACTCTCAGGGTACCATTTAGGTAACTGTTTTTACCATTGGTGGTACTAGGCCTTTTTTTCTATATGTTTTAGGTATTCTTCCTACCATTGTTAGACGTTCCATCCTTATTTTTCCTTTCTTCCTTTACATAATATTAAAAAAAAACTCTCCTTGTATATTATATCTTGTAGAGTTTCACTCTTCTCCTTTCTTTTGATTATTAGTAGTTGGTCGTTTGTATGGCTGACAAGCCTACCTGTTTTTAGAAGTGCACTTTCTGTGGGCATAAGATACCCAATTCCGCTGCCCACAGGGAAGGTGTATATTGTTTCGGTCCTTCTCACTTGCAGGTGTCTTGTGAGATCTGTGCTGGCTTTAATTCGAGAGCAATTAGTGACAGGTAGAATAAGTTGTTCCTGAATGGTCTTTTGCCAGCTTTTTCTATCTCTACTGCTTCTATTTCTGGGGCTCAAGCCCCGGCAAAAAAGCAAAGATCATCAGTGCCCATGGGGCACAGGAAGTACTATCCCACATGGTCTCCTGCACCTGCTTCGACTTCGGAGCCACCCTCCAAAGTCAAAAGAGAGTCAGATCTGACACATTTGGATCCAACAATCTCTATGGTTAAGTCTCCTCAGATCCAGAGTCCTAGATTTTCTCTGGAACCTGTGTCCCCTAGTCGTACGTCTCCATTTTTACAGGAGACTGCTAGGAAACTCACACTCCTTCTACAGCTTCCTCATTCAGGTCCTCCTATAGTCTTTCCGAGGCAGATGTGGGCAGGATGATAAGGAAATTTCTTAGAGCACAAATCCAGATGTGGGTGTTGCTGGCTCCATCTCCCAGTGGATCCATGAGCCTTCAGCCAGCTTTACTCCCCATAGTAATTCCTTCTCCAATCTGACCCATAGTTTCAGAGCCATCGGATCTGAGAGTGACAAGAGTTGAAGTGTTGGATCTGAGGATATCACCTTCTACTTCAGATCTTACATTGTCCCTGACCCATTCAACACCGATCCCACTCTGAGCAGGATGTGTCTGAGAGCCAAAGAGTCGGTGCCAGATCTGGAGGGGCTGAATTCAATTCTGAGGATTTTGGAGCCATTGCTTCACCTCACAGCCTCAGCTCTGGACAGCTCAGGTCCAACAACCACCTCAGTGGGGAGATCTTGGAAGGGTGGAGAAGTGGCTGAGCCAAGAGCTTTGGCTCCAGTGAGGTTGGTTTATACTTCTCCTGGACACTCTGTGTTTGAAGTAGCTGAGAGGGTTTTCTCCCATTCCAGGGAATCTTCAACTCTCATTAGTTCTGATCCTGTACCTGTTCCCCCAGCAGATTTGAGCTCTACGTCTCATCACCCTTCTCCACAGTGACAGCCAGTCAGTAAGGGCTTCCAGACAGTTCCTGTTCAAGAACTCCCCATCTCATCTGATACTTCTCCAGAACACCTTGCTAGAGAGTCCCAACAGAAGAGAACATGCAAGATGAAACAGATTCCCCTCTGGAATCTTTAACTAAGGACATTGATTTTGATGAAGAGAGAAGGTTCCCCTAGGTCCTCACCTGAGGACATCTCTTTGGAGACATTTTAGAAATTCTGCACCAGAAAGGTGGTTGGGCCTCCCAAAGCCCTTCCCAAAAGGAGCTGGTGTTTTGGAAAGCCTTCAGATCTGGCCTATGTCTTGGGTTACCCCCCCCCCCCGGCAGATGACCTTATAGATCTTGTCTCCCACCAGACATGGAAGGAACTGGATACAGTGGAGGCTATCCTCTGCCAGAATGACAAGATTCTAGGAGCCCCCAAAGACAGGCAGTATTGGTGTAAGGGAATCCCTGTAGATGCTATTGTTGTGGCAGCAGCCTCCAAAAAGGAGCTAGCCAGATAGAGTTCCTCTGTCTGCCCTCCTAACAGAGAGTCTAAGGTGTTAGACAGATTTGGAAAGCATGTTTACGCTTCAGTGACTTTCGCCTTGTGGTCGCTTAACTACCTGGTACATTTTACTATATTACAGAGGGACCTGATCAAGGAACTCTGTAAGTCTACCCCTGGGTCTCTGGGTCCATGACGGCAGAGGGGAAGAAAACTTACTGGTCCTCCTAACTGCCCACCCTCCAATCTATATCCAACGTGTCTAAGAGGGTTATATCTCACTGTGCTGAAGGTTCGTCATGGGCTGCTGGTTCAGGCATAGTCATAAGGAGACATGCCTGGATATGAATGTGTGATTTTGTGGAGCCCTTTAAAACCTCTTTCATCAATGCTCCTTTTGATGGGTCTTCCCTGTTTGGGTCCACAGTTAAAGACATACTTTCCTGCAGTGAGCAAGATGGAAATACCTTGTCTGCTGTTGGAATCTATTTCTCTACCCAGAAAAGATCTTGCTCTAGGAATCAGCACAGTGGTAAGAAGATGTGGTTACAAAAATCTCAAGGACCTTTTCAGTACTCATATGGGGATTTTTCTTCCAGAGGCAGAGGTGAAGTAATAATGAAAGATGCTGTCATCACAACAGAGGGGGTCCACAGAACCAATGGTCTCAGGACTCTTTCTCAGACAGGCCCTTTCAAAGCTCCTGAAAGATTGCTTGACTGTTCTTCTCTGGAGGCAGTCGGGAGTGCTTTCCCTTGCATCCAAATGTCTGGGAACCCATCACAAGAAATTCTTGTTTGCAAAGGATCATATCTAGAGGATCTAGAGGATACTTCATTCCCTTTTCATAAAAAGAGATGCCTTCCCAATGTTGCACCCAGTCAGAGGTAGTTAGCAGCCTTAGAAATTCAAAAGCTGCTATAAAAGATAGTCATCCAAAAGGTCTCACCAGACCAAACAGGATCTGGAATTTTCTCAAGGCTCTTAGTGCTAAAGAAATTAGGGGATCTTAGGCCTATCCTGGATCTCAGTTGTCTAAATCAATTTTTGAAATCCTTATATTTCCAAATGGTCATGGTTCAGTCCATTCTGCCTCTTATAGAGAAGGATGACTGGATGTGCTCTATAGATCTTCAAGATGCGCACTATCACATCAAAATAAACAGGTGCTCTTGAAGATATCTGCACTTTCAGCTGGAAGCCAGTCATTACCAGTTCAGAGCCCTGTCCTTTGGTCTCACCACACCCCCCAGGGTGTTCACCAAATGCATGGCAGTGGTAGCAGCTCATCTCAGATTACATGGATTCATAGTGTTTCCTTATTTAGATGACTGCCAACTTTCCGCACCAACCAAGCATCTCCTAGAGAAAGCCAGGGATTACTTACTCTAGTTGTGTCCATTCCTATGGATAATGTAAATCTTTCCAAGTCCCATCTTCAACCAGCTCAAGTCTTGGAGTTTATAGGAGCTTGCCTGGACACAGACAGTTTGCATTCTTACCCCAGAGCAAAATTCATTACCTAAGATTGCATGTCAGACAGATTCTAGACAATCCATCTCTTCCTGCAAGGTTCTTCAAGCCTTAGGTTTGATGGCTGCAGCAATCACCCTATTACCCATGGCTCAATTTCACATGAGAATTCTCCAATGGATGCTGTCAGTACAATGGTCGATGCTTTGACATACATTGAAGTATCCTATAAAGATTTTGTGAGTCTGCAAGGATTCCCTACTTTGGTGGATCCAGTCCAAAAAGCTTTGTCAGGATGCCCATTTATCTTTCCTCCCACAAAAGCTACTCTTACCACGAATGCCTCCCATTTGGGGGGGGGCATTTTTTGGGATGGACTGTTCAGGGTACGTGATCCCCAGAAGAGACCTATTTGCATATCAGTGTCTTAGAGATGAGAGCGGTCCTATTAGCATTGCACTCCTTTCAGAACTCTGTCCCTCTAGGTACTATTTCTGTCCAGACAGACAATATGTCAATGATTTGGTACATCAACAAACGCGGGAACCAGATCTTATACCCTTTGCCAAGAAGTAATGAGAGTTTGGCAGTGAGCGATATCCTACAAGTGCTTTCTTGTAGTACATTCTGGGGAAATCCAACATCTTAGTTGACAAGCTCAGGAGATCCCTCTTGAGTGGTCTCTCAATCCTGTAGTGACGGAAATTATTTTTTCAGTACTGAGGTCAACCTCTTTGCCTCTCCCCTCAACAACAAGTGCAGCAGGTTCTTTGCCCTAATTCTCCTTCAGGGGGAGTCACTGAGAGATGCTGTAGTCCATGTTTGGCCTCATTTGGCTTTTCACAAAGACAGCGTGACCTTATTTGCAAACCCTTCTTTCCTGCCAAAAGTTGTTTCTGAGTCAAACATGAATCAAGTAATCAATTTGCTAGTCTTCTTTCCAAAATTTGGCAATAATGGAGAATACATGCTACATCTTTTAGATGTACGTAGACAACTTCGTTTTTTTTTTGTTATAGAATGAAAGGATTTCAAAAAAACTGATCAACTGTTTCTTTCCTTTGCTAAAAACAAATTGGGAAAACCAGTATCCAAAGTTACCTTATCTAAATGGATAACAGATTGTATTTCCTTTGTATATTCTCTAGGAGGATTGTCTTTACCTAAATCTCCAAAGGCTCTTTTGACTAGATCCATGACTACATCATCTGCTTTTTGGGCCAGAGCTTTAACTGATGACATTTGTGCTGTGGCCACTTGGTCCAACTCCCATACCTTTACTGCTCATTTGAAGTTGGACATCATATCCAGGAACAGGGCTGCTTTTAGCTCCGTGGTTCTCCAGAATATCCTTCCATGTTTGGTACAGCAGCTAGTCAGAGCCTTAAACACTGATATGACCTTAGGATCATAGGAGGTTACTAGGCTATTAGCCCTGAGGCCCTTATAAGCCTAGCCAAGAGTTTAGCCCATGTTTATACAAATCAGCACACAATACCCGTGTCCAGCAGGGACATGGGTGGAATCCCAGGAGTATATTTTCTGTTTCCCATCCAGTTATCCAGGTTGTGCTTAAAAAGGGATAAAGAGGTACTGTGCTTGATGCAGAGAGGGAGTATAGTCCATAGATGAGGGAGTCTCTCGGACACAAATCTGTCCTGCCAACAATTCACAGACCAGGTTGAGGCCGTGCGTGCAGGTTACTCAAGTGGAGCTTGACATGCGGATATGCAGCAGTTTCATCAAGGTATGGTCCATGATCACACTGTATGCCAGACAGAGGTCACCTCTGAGGAGTCTGTATGAAATTGAGTAGAGGGATAGGGCTTTTGGCCTATCTGTGTATAGTAGATGTGTGGGGCCCTGGATTCTCTTGGTGAGGAACCTCTGTGGTCTCTCCAGCTGCTGCATGTGCTTTGCGAGGTCCATGCCGAAAGGTGCATTGAATTCAATAATGGGCCTTATGAGGGAAGAATACAGGGATGTTATGACCTCCTTGACCCTGGATGAAATAACCTTACTTATGTGGTGGGCCATGTAGAAGGCTTTCCATACCATGGAAGCAACATGGTGGTCAAACATCAGGCTGCTATCAACCTGGGTGCCCAAATCCCTCATGACTGATTGAGTGCTTAGAACATTGTTATTAATGTGATAATTTGTGGGGAAGTCACTCTTCCCAGAGGGAATGTTGATGTATTTTTTGGTATTCAGCTTGAGGCCATGTTTCTGGCACCAGTCATTTGTCTGAGTGAGACCATCTTGGAGGATGTCCACATCACTAGGGGAACTGATGACAGCATCCAGCTTGGAATCATCTGCAAACTTGGTCAGCCATGGCCCACTGGTTTTGGCCTGCACCTCAGAAAAGTATATCCCAAATAACAGGAGCCCCGAGACCAAACCCTGGGGTACGCCACTTGTTACAGGTCTACTGCTTGAGATGGCTTCCCCTAGTTTGACTACATGGGTTCTATCAGTGAGCCAGTTTGCTACCTATCTAGTAACGGAGCTAGGATGTTTGATCAAAAGATCAAATGTCCGAATCCATTTAGGGTGAGCATATTTACACGAAAGTGCTTTTCACCGAAGAAGCACTTTCGCGTATGTATACCTGTTGCCGAGGCCGTACTACGGTGCGGATAAGGGAACATTCCCTTTTCCCCACTGTAGTGCAATCTAGGAGTGAGAATATTAAAGTAGGGGGTGTGGGGGGCACACGCTTTAATGAAAGTGCTTTTTCTATGAACTGGTCAGGGAGGCAAAAACGCTCCAAATATGTCAGATTGTGAGGGCATCTCTTGTGCATAGCCCTTTTCAGGTCACTCCACAGATTTTCTATTGTATTTAGGACTGGGCTCCGGCCGGGGCATTCCAAAACTTTAATTTTCTTCTGGTGAAGCCATTCTTTTGTTGATTTGAATGTATGCTTGGGGTCATTGTCGTGTTGAAAGGTGAAATTCCTCTTCATCTTAAAGCCCCAGTTCCAGCTGAAGAAAAGCAGCCCCAAAGCATGATACTCCCACCACCATGCTTCACCGTGGGGATGGTGTTTTTTTGGTGATGCGAAGTGTTTTTGTGCCAAATGTACCTTTCAGAATTGTGGCCAAAAAGTTCAAACTTGGTATCATCAGACCATAACACATTTTTCCACATGCTTTTGGGAGACTTGATGTATTGTTTTGCAAATTTTAGCCAGGCCTGGATGTTTTTCTGTGTAAGAAAAGACTTCCGTCTTGCAACCCTACCCCGTAGTCCAGACATATAGAGAATACGGGAGATTGTTGTCACATGTAGTACACAACCAATACTTGCCAACAATTCCTGCAGCTCCTTCAGTGTTGATGTAGGTCTCTTGGCAGGCTCCCTGACCAGTTTTTGTCTTCTTTTTTCATCAGTTTTGGAGGGACGTTCAGTTCTTTGCAACGTCATTGTTGTCCCATATTTTCTCCACTTTTTGATGACTGTGTTCACTGTGTTCCATGGTATATCCAATGCTGTGGAAATTTTTTTGTACCCTTCTCCTGACTGATACCTTTCAACAATGAGATCCTTTTGATGCTTTGTAAGCTCTCTGTGAACCATGTCTTTTGCTGTAGCAGGCAACTGAGTAAATGTCAGGAAAATCCTACTATGACAGCTGAATTTTATTTGGGGTTAATCAGAGTCTCTTTAATTGATGGCAGGTGTGTACCTAAGAAGACTGAGTGCTGTAATTAAATCAAAAAGTGCTTCAACAAAGTATTAGTTTAAGGGTATGCACGCTTATGCAACCAGCTTATTGTGCATTTTTTATTTTTTATATTTTTTCCCCTAACAGATTTGTTTGTTTTTCAATTGAATTGTACAGGTTATAGATCACATTAAAGGGGGGAAAGTTTTGAAATGATTTATTGTGGTCTCTTTTTTTATATCACAAAAACCTGGCATTTTAACAGGGTGTATGTATACACTTTTTATATCTACTGTATATATATATATATATATATATATATATATATATCTATATATATCT